>NW_007578324.1:79200-85020 GCF_000690725.1 Stegastes partitus
GCCTTCATGTTCTCACAGCGTCTCATTCAAACCTCCCAGTTTTGAAGACATACAAACCACGATGTCCTTCTTGACCCCTTAATGCCTTAACTTTCAGTAAAACAAACACTTACAAGAGCACGTGCACTGAGATTATTTCAGCCCATTTATTTACATTTACATAATTAACAACCAGTGAAACATAAGCAGCGGCCGGTACAACACTCCAGCCCTGTGAGCTGTGAGATTTATTGTGTTTCTGCTATTGTTCCCTGCGAGGATACAAACTGCTGCGTGTCCAATAAATTTAGCGAATGCCAATAAACTGCTCCTTGGCAATATTTCAGCTTTCACATCTCCTGCCAGCTGCACATCTTCACTCGGAGGACGTTACCCAGGCTGCTGCAGTTAAACACAAGCGGCCTGCGTTCATTCACAGGCGGCATCTCCTCGGCTCATCCTCCATCACCTCACATAGCGAGTTTTAAGAACCCCCGTTCATTCATCGAGCGAGGTTTACAAATGATTTACCCGAAGGAAGACATCTTAATATACTTTGCTCTCGCAGAAATTACATGCAGTTGACACAGCTCTTTTGCTGTGTCAACTGCCAGAGAACATTGCTCTCACACAAATACAAAAACTCGGCTTTCTCTCCAGCCCACAGTGTCTCACGTCTAATTGGGCAGCCGTCTGAAAATGAACCGCATTCATTATACAAATGTCAGTGCCTGCTGGTGGAGTGTAGGAAGAAGAGAGGGCTGAGAGGAGGTGTGGAGGGGCCGCGAGTCGAGCTGACAGTCTGCTAATGAGATATCATCAAGGAGAAAGGCTCCTCGCTCCGTCCAAGAATCACGATTTAACACAGCGGCTGGGTGTACGATATAATGAGACACATTGTGCAATTATGGTGTGTTGCCTCCTAAGTTTTTCCATCCTCATACATGTCCTCACCGTGTTTTCATATTCAATAGACTCGGACTCTCGTTTTAAAAAAAAAGAGTCCACACAAACATTCCTGCGGGGTTTGAATGTGTTTTTTTCTCCTTCTATTCAATTTCACTCGTCGTGTTTGGTGTTTACGGGGCAGCAGCAGGTGGGATGTATGATTGTGAGCAGAAAGCGAGGCCCGATCTGATGTTTATTTTTAAGGTGAAAAAGTATTTTTATCATAAAATAAATAAATGCATAAAGAATAGAGCTCTTGACAGTGTTTGCCGGACAGAAAATTAACAGCAGGGAATGTAAGCAGACGTGTGACTGGATGCTGCATCAGGACAGTAATGCACACCGATGGCTGCAGTGAGGGGCTGATTACTGGAAGCAGACTGTAGAGTGCAAAAAAATAGTTGCATGGCCTGTTTGGATCTTTTATTCGGGGGACATTTTGGCCCCTAGGCTTCCTACAACATCAACAATCATAGTACAACAAAGGCAAGGCTGGTATGAGCCTGTCATTACGAAACTTGAAATCTACAACATACCAGACTGAAAATGTCCAACATGCACCTGGCTATGTCTTTTTTTCTCTTCCAGTTTTAATGACTGTACTCACCTCCCTGCATGCAAACAAATCTCTTGTCGGTCGTCTGAGTGGGACCCCGTTGCTGCATCCTGGGCTTAGCTCCGCCCACTACGATTGTGATTGGTTTAAAGGGATACAGCTAAGCAGGAGTGTTTTTTTCTCCTATAGCAGAATGATGATGAGATTCCAAAACTACTTTTACATTAATAATCCTCGTGGCTTCTTTCTGACATACTTACGACAGTGATGGAGAAAGCTGAGGGACAAATGTGCGAAACTGGACACACATCAGGTGACATGTACAGTCGTGGATAGCAAGCATTGAGTATTTAATATAAAGACATCAAAAATAAATAAATAAAAATAAATCATTAATATCACATTATATTACATGGTCACTGGCAGGAAGGTGAGTGTGCATTTAGAATTTATTAATTCATTTTAGAATAATTTAATGTGACTGCATGCAGCCAAGTGATGCCTTCAATGACTCGTCGTGGCTCCATCGGTGGCGACCAGGCGCTCATTCAGACGTGAAGCTGACTCTCTCAGACGGCAGATTAATAGAAAGCAGTGCATGCCTGAAAGTTCCCTTGGACAGTGTTGGTTTAAGCTATTATTCACATGACAACCTTAAATTAACCTTTCACAATTTTGAAACTACAATCTGTCATTTGTTTGTGTTCAATTTTTTTTTTTTTTAAAGACAATTTGTGGGAGTTTTGTGCCAAACTGTTTCTTGGAAGCGCTCAGTGACTCACTGGGGTCTTCACTGCAAAATCACAGCTAATTAGTGAAGCTGCTGAAGTGCTGGTGGGAGGATTTTTGTTCAGTTTAGGCATCAACCAAACTCGCTGTTCCTCCTTATTTCTAACTTGTAGACTGAGCTGAGCTAACCAGCTGCTGCATGTTCACCATACGGGCATGCAAGTGGTGTCAATCATCTCCTCTACGTCAAGGCAATAAACTGAATTTCTCAGAATTTGCAGCTTTTCTTCCTGTTCAACGCTCTGATGTCCATTTTTAAAGCTGTGCCGTTACTTCAAATCCAGAATCCAACAACTTTTGATCAACTTGTTGTTGAAATTACCCTCTGAAGTCTTCACTCACTGAAGGTGAGGGTGAGGCCAAGTAGACACTGTTAAACCTTGAAAAAAAAAAACAGTGTTTAAAGCAAGTTTGTAGATGTTCAACTATCAAATAAACAAGGTTTTGTGGGAAGTTACCGTCATCACTTCGTCCAGCAGCAGCGAGGTCAGCTGCTCTTGTGCCAGACTTTCCAGATGGCCTCGGCTTTGGAAACTGTGATTGTGGAATTGATTTCTTTTGCTTCCTGTACGAGGGGTGTGTTGCTTTGGATATCACGCAGATGTGCAGCACAACAATGAAGCTAAAGAACGCTGGATGAGAAGATGCACGGTATGGCTAACTGTTTCTGTCTAGAGGCAGCTCAACATTTAGAGTTTGGCACAAATAAATCATCCCTCTGGTGTGAGCAGTAAGTTTCAGTGGCCTCCAAATGATCAGATTTAATGACACAAAAGTTGTTGCCTTCAAAAACGCTGAAGTTACTCCTCTTCCAAGTAAGCAGTAATATAAAGATAAAGGGTTAAAAGAACAGAAAAAGAAATCCGTTACTTTTAACGAGTTCTCCTCCTGGGCATGTAAACCAATTATAAGTGTTCAATATTTCTGTGCACAGCTTTGAATTCATCAGATGTTTCTGACAAGTGAGTGCAGTTTGAGGAATAAAAGCAGCGACTCTGTGTCGCCTCGCAGACCAGATGGTGCTGAGACAGTCTCTCTCACACACATCAGTGTATTCAGCAGTCATTGTGTGCAGGATTAGTTCATGTACATTGTAGGTGTCTGTCCGGGGCTTCTCATATAGCCGTCTTTCGACGCGCAGTGGGTGGAAGCTATTCCCAGCAAACAGGTGCTGTCAAGTGGCATCAGGTGTCCTTCCGAAAGGTTAAACAGGGAGGAGAGGCTGGTTTGTCCTAGATATGCAGCTAGTCGGATCAGAGACGCTCTCCGAGGACGCTCTGAGTTTGGTCGCCACTGACGGCAGGGACAGCGGTGCAGTGAATCTGGGATACAACCTGATTTGCTTATGAAACCAGGTTAGCTCTGTGGGCTCTCACTCCTGTCATGTTAAACGGGTCGCGCGTGGCTCACAAAGCGACGAGACTCGGCGTGACGGCGGCGGCGGTGAATTTATGTCATCACACCGCATGTAGGGACGCTCGATTAGAGTCCCACCTGTCTGATCTCGAGCGCCCTTCGTCTGCGTCCCGAGTGAGCGACGCCACGTTTACCTTGATCCGTTTACCGGATCGGTGTCAAAAATCTTCCCATTGTTTGGTTTCCATGGCGACCGCAGCCTCTGGACATGAATCACAGAAGCTGCGGACGGGAACAGAGGATCCATTTGTGTGCCTAATTGATGGGCCACATGTGATTAGTGAAAATGAGAGAAGCCAAACAGCTTAATAGAGGTCCGTCTCCATCTATGCTAATTGATCCACTTTTGCCGTCCGTCCGTACAGCGACGGGCGAAGGGGAGCCTCATTGTGTCGCAAAAGCAACAAGCTCCCCAAGTAGAGCTGACCATCTGGCAGGAAGGACCTGTTCAGCTGATGATCAGCCTTTTGTCTGCCTTTTCCCTTTTCCTTCCTCTATTTCAAGTCATTAAGGACATAACGTTGCTGAGATGTTCCTCTGGGCCTTTTAAAAAAATCTTTCTCAATTGATTTCATTTAGCAGTAATGTTGTGCACAGTTTACATTCCCACATTTCTACGTCGCGTACACAGTGTGGCTGCGGCTTAATTAGCATTCTTGAAATGAATAGGACGAGTCATCCATCAATTAACGCCGACAATTGCCTGCAGGTGTTGTTTCACTGAGGTGCAGAAGAAGGAGGCAGAAGTTTGAACAGTGTCCCTTTGGTGATGCAACCGACGCAGTAAAATCAAGAATAAGAGCTCCAACATGAGCTAATGCTGCTCAGGATCGATACGCTGAGGCAACGTGTTGTTATTTTTGTGGTTTATTGCGTGATTTATTAAAGGGGATTGTTGCTTCGTGTGTTTTCTGCAGGACGCGGATCAATATCTGTGGAAACACCAGCTTTCTGTCTGCATCTGTCTACTCCGTCCTTTTGCTTTTAGCCTTTCTTGAAATGTTCAAACATGCAGAGAAAATGCCACAAAATGCGATTAACCAAACGAAATGTTGGCTGCAGCCTCGTCAGCATATGAACACGAATGACTTTCCAATACTGTATCCAGGACAAACAGGAAAGTAATTGGAGCTTTTATTTTATTTGTAAGGACGAGACATTAAATCATGTAACGTCTGTGGCCTGACTGGCCGTAAATAGCTTATCGCTGGCTGAAGCTGTCTGTAAACACCGAGGCAGATGAGGAAAATGAGAAGACAAGAACGACGACAGCTTGTTCCGGTCATGAAAGTCAAATCCTGACAGGAACAGATGATTTGCATAAACAGGGTACAAGAGCGATAAACTGAAAGAGGATCAGGATAATCTAATCACTGCATAATATATTACTGTTACAGCCCGGAGCGCCGCAGAGCGTTCAGGCTACAAGCATCTCAGTGAAAGTTTAATAGGTGGCCATGAATGATATGTCCTGTAACATATATAATAAATTCACAGAACGCTAACAACACGTATAAATATGTGACCTCTGGTTCCATTGTTCTAATCATTAGTATGCATTAGCAGTGACACCAGGATGGTCCGGTTTGTTCCTGACTTGTTCCTGACTCCATAACTCATATGGAGGAAATGGAAACCTTGCAAATCTGAGAGAGAAGGTTTGCAAGAATGTAAATGTGTGTAAATGGTCTCAGTTCTTGAGTAAACACCTGAACTCAGAAAGTCCTCTCTCTGCTTATGATGGGATTTTTGGTTCATAGAAAATTTGGTTCTCCGGCAGCAGAGAGGTTTGAAAACAAGCCTGTCAAAGCTTTGACACCTCGTCGAGTTCTTCTTGTCGAGTTTCTGGCTGCTGCTAACATGAGCAACATTCATTCTTGACCTGATGATTCTTTAAACTACTACATATATATTGTAGCTGGTTGCTATATGAACCATTTGTAGATGATTTATTACATCATACATCCGATTTAAGTCTTTTTTTTTTCACAACCAGAACATAAGTTTTATAAATATTTCTCTGGCAGACGTGATTATTTTGCAGGACACTTGTCTTTTATCTTTATCTCTGTAGGAAACCCTCTGGAGCAGTTTGATCAGACGTTCTGGAAACCCTGCAGACAATCTGGATT
>NW_007578324.1:85921-93249 GCF_000690725.1 Stegastes partitus
TCCTTTAACTATTTATCTGCACCCTAAAGAGTACTTCACCTGTTACCATGACCTAATTAAATGCATTTTTGAAAGATTAGAATTTAAATGTACTGATTTAGATCAACCTTCTCGGCTGGAAACATATTTTAATGAGTTCACACATAATAACTGAACCTTCTTAATATCGTGTGGCGCCTAAACCAACCAACCAAACAAATGCAAGTCGTAGTAAATCATAGCAACCAAACTGACTTGATAACTTAAATCTTTGGGTTTAAGCTGCTCAGTATGAAGTAATTGACTTAATACAGGTTGTTGGTTAAACATATTTTAATTGGAAGTCGTCATAACTCAACAAGGTGGACGCAAACTGTTGGACTATTTATTTAAGCCTAAACATTAGTTATTTAAAAATGCTTCAGGAACAGCTGGTTGAAATGTAAACACAGACATGATGGCTTATCAGACTGTGAAAGCCTGAGAATATGTTTAATTTATAAATGATATCATAATTTATGTTGCCTTTATAATAAAAAAATGTCATCACCTGGGAAGGACAAACACCTGCCAGAAGGATTTATTGAAGTTCTGGTACATAATAAAGTACACATAGTAAAGTAATAAAGCACTTAATGTCCATGTGTGGTTTGAACTGTGTGTCCTGTCTGGACCCTGTGAAAGCTTCACAACCACACGAACACAGAACGATTCAGGATTTTCACCCCAAAGCAGTTTGTTTTGAAGCGTTCTTCGGTTGCTACCTGTTGTGTTTTTTTCTGTTCCAGACCAGCTAAAGGCCGGCTCTATGGAAACCCAGGCGCTGCACTGTGACAGCAGCGTGAGGACTTTCTGTGGTTGATTTGGCCCAAACCGTTTTGACTCACTCGTCGCTCCCCCTCCTCTCCAGCTATGAATCAGTTTGGAGAGTGTTTTGGGTCCTAGGCAACCAGCCCTGGCCCGGACAGGTGCGACACCGAGCTGCACGTTTGTCCGAGGTGTGAACTGGATTATTCATGAGCTCAAGACAAACACGGGGACAGAGTGGAATACAAATCATCACAAAAATCTGCACTAGAGGAAGAAAAACAGGAGGTTTTAGATGAAGTGCTGCTACGCTAGATTCCTGTCAAACAAACGGATTCTCGAGGAAGCGACTCCTTTTGTTGTTCTCAAAGCCCTGAAACTTGACACAAGCTCGGGAGGCTGAGAAGCTAATGACAGAAACGTGACTGTATCCGATGCCAGTTATTATCACACAAACATACAAGAAAAAACAAAAACCCCAAACACTCTCTTTCATTTGCACTCACGGAGCGATGGTGAATATTCACCCACCATCCCTCACCTCGGCGGCTAAGTGTGTGAATAAGGACCGTGTGGTTTCACTACTTGCTTTTGCACAACAAAAGAAATGCATGAAAGGCCCCCGAGAGCAGAGCGTCCACGCAGGCTGGGAGTGGCGCATTATACAGCATGTGTGCGACACTGTCCCCTGCGTGTGAATAATTCATCAAGCCGATCAATGATTAAAGGTCCGCTGGGTGTCACAACTCACAACGCGGACAGGTGACTGTAGGTTGCTGGGAATGCTGGGAAAGTTTGGCTAAAAGGTTCAACTGAAGCTCCTGTTAAATAATCATGTTTTTATTAACCTGAAAATGAGAAACTTGCTGTGTGGAATGTTTGCTGTTGTTTTCATCGGCGTATTGATTTAACGTCGTCTTCATCACACGAGGCTGAACAACGCTGCTGTTTTGTACTGGCCTGTGTCTAATGAGTCTTTCCAGGAAAAAAACTAAATAAATAAATCTGGCGCACGAGAAGTCTATTGTTACTGGAAGCAGCAGCTCTGGTTGATTCTAAATAATCAGGAGGGACTGGAAACAATGGGCGAAACAAGTTCCTTGATTAACGGGAAGCGCTCTACTTGAATGGTTCTGTGGTCAGCGCTAATCAACGAGACGTAAAAGAATAAAAACAGAAGACCAGCTGGTTTAAACTGACATATTCTGGGGGGGAAAGTCTTGTAAGAGATGTATTTCTTTTTGTCATTCTAGCTCTAGAAAATCTGTTAAAACGAGGCCGAGATGAGCAGCGGAGGAGAACAGAATCCACCTGAGAGCAGACTTCTTACTACAGAGAAATGACTCAGCCGACTCAGCCGCTATAAGATGACAGTGGAAACAGGAGGATGGAAACAGCTCCACTGAGTCACATTACACCACTACTGTACACTACTGTAGCCTGAACTGCTACCACGGAGAGGTTTTGTAAGGAATTGATAACATAAAAAGAAAAACCTTTATGTGCACTTACGTAAGCAGCGTTTGTAGAGAAATACGTCGTCAGCGAGATAAGTTTCCCATCTGGATTTAGGGCAGAATTGCAAATCGTTTTCAGGTTGATGATTTTTGTAGCGTCTTGGGGGGATTTTTATTCACTTCGCTATGGACGGCATGCAGTGCTGAGTCACAATCAGAGATATAAGTCTTGTGTCATTGCTGGGGTCTCATAGAGGAATTAGCAATGAAAGGAAACAGCATTAGAATGAGAGGACCCATATTATCTGTTGTTTGATGGCAAAGGTTGTAAGTGAATTGAGTGAAACGTGTATCCTGGCATTATTGTTCCCAATCATTTATCTTAAGAACATAATTAAAGGCCTTGTCGTTACTCAAACCTACATTTTTTTTAAAGTTTTAAATTCTGAATTAATATATTTTCAGTTCTATTCTTGCCTCTGAACTTTATTTTGTAATAATCTGTTGACAGCAAATGCCAAAAACGGCTTCAAACCAACCACCAGCAGTTCAACATCCTTCTTGCAGCGCTGCTCTTTAGCGCTAACGTGCTAGCTAGCATTACACCACCTCTCGTTCACATACATGGCGAGTCCCCAGCCTTTCTTCTTGCCGCTGTCCCTCCAGCTCCGGTCCGATCTGACCAGGTGAAATCCGTCCAAAGTTACGAGCGAGTCCGGAGTGAGCTCATTCAACCATGACTCCGTGAACAACATAAGGCCGATACTCCCACTGCAGCTGGGCAGCGCTGCTAGCTGTTAGCTGTTAGCTCTTCCAGCCCGTTAGGGAGAGACCTCACATTTCCCATGATGGTGGACGGACGGCTTGTAGGCTAGCAGGTGCATCAGATTCAAGACAGCTTATCTCAGATTTACCAAATAAGTAGAGTAGTGTACACAACGAAGGACTCGGTCATGGTTGATTCAGTTTGCTGACCGGTCATGTTTACACAGGGGGGTCAATGCTGTTCAATTGGAAGTCTCTATATATGCTGACAACATACTCATATACTGTGATGAATGAGGGACTCTCTCTGTGGTTTTCAGTGAACTTTATAAACTTGAAAGACAATTACATGTTTTGTTTGTTTTGCATTGTTTTGTGTTTGTTGGGTTAAGGTTGTTTTTAATCAGGGCTAAGCATACAGCGAGAACCCTAACCGCATTAGCACATGTAAAAAGTAATCCGATGCAGAACGGCCTGCACTAGAACTGCCTTTGTATTCAGTGTTTGTTCATAAAGAGCCATGAGGGTGTTGCACCTGCGGTCTGGGATGTCGTGTCGGATTATATTACATTATTAAAAGGTGTTTATTTTAACATCTTCTCATTTACACGGAACCGCGGGCGTCTGTACGGTAGGAAATAGCTCAATTTGAACAATTATTTTGGCTTCAAAAGCTGCAGTGGAGATCTTCTCTGACAGTTTTTAACAAGCTGTTGTGGTGAAGATTATCCAAAAGGGAATAAAATCAGTGCAATATAGCAATTTTTATTTTATTTTTTTTTTGTGCAAGCGGTTATACAAATCACCTTCCTCAAACTGAAAAGACTCAAAGATTACCATGTTAAATAACTTTAGGAGAATCTCTAAGCAAACATACTGTGTTAATCTAATTACCAAATGTGTTTATTTAGGAGTTTGTGTAGGAGCAACAGCACGACCTTTAATCAGAGGGATGAGCTAAGAGGCCTCATTAGCCGTCCAGCTGGATGCATGGAGCCACCTACACACCAGGTATAACGCTCTCCATTTGACACACGGCTGCACTTTATACAAGACAATGAAATAAATTATGCATTATAATAAAAATGCACAAATAAAGAATGCTCAGGAGGTAGTTCTGCAGAGACGCTTATCAAACTGCCCTCAGCTGGTTCCAGATTCTGCAGGTTAACAGTTGATGCAGGATTTTGTGTTCTGTCTGAACCTGATGACCTGAAACGTTGTTGTTCAGCTGCTGTGTGACAAGTTGTGTGTCTGATAAAGAAGCTGTTTGCAGTTTTACGTGTGAAGATTTAAACTTAATGGGCCGCCGCTGTAGCTCAGCTGGTTGAGCTGGTGACCCGAGTACAGGGGCTGTAGTCCCTGATGCAGCGGTCACGGGTTAGAATCCAGCTCACGGCCATTTGCTGGAGGTCCTTCCCCCGATCTTCTCCCCACATTCTTCACTCTACTGTCCTGTCAAATAAATGCAAAAAGCCCCAAAGTAATAAAAATAAAAATAGTTTTACACTGAAACCAAGATATTTAGAAAACTTTAATTAAAATTCTAATGTACATACTACTTGGGGACGTGTTCTATTTTATTTCTTTATTATTATTATTATTATTATTATTATTATTATTATTATCATTCTTATTATTTTTGTTTTTATCTTTCACCTTCTTGAGTTTTTCGCAAATTCAACAGTCTCAAATTTAAAATTTCAAAATAAAAGTTTTAAACTTTAATTTTTTAAAAACCACAGAAAAACTGTTTTAATTTAACTGTGACAGAAACAGGTCAGCACTGTAAATAATGTCCACATCAAAATAAAAATCTTTATTCTTACAGTCTGTTCTTTAACAACAACTGACCATAAAATCATTTTAGCTGTATTTAAATTAAATTAAATTAAATAAAACATCATTATTTTACAAATATTTGCCATTGTTTGTTAGATTTTCCCTTTTTTTGTTAAAATCACAGAATATAAGTGTTATTTACATGCTGACTATAAAAAAACACAAAAGGCCAAAATTGTGCAAAATTTCCACATTAATTACATTTTACTCTTTTATAATGTGTCACTGTAAAATCATGCTGTTTTGCTGTATTTAAACCCACTAAGCACCACTTTTCTGTTACAGAGCTTCACTGTCACAGTTCTTTTCTGTATTCTACCATGTCTAACAGGTTTTTTTCTGGCCCCCTTGCTGCCATGTTTCCACTATTTATTTTTTTTTGACAAAGTGTTTTTTGTTTTTTACAGTGCAGTGTTTTCCAGGTATTGAAGGTTACATGAGTTCAGCTATTCACAAGCTGTTATCTCAGATCTTTATATAACGGCTGATTGTGTTAAAACGAGGTCCCAACATCGCTCTGAAATCAGCATTCAGCAGCATTTAGGGACATAAAAGGGGGAAAAAATTGGGTAATTTTTTTTAGGCCTTGCATTTACAGAGCAGCCTGTTGGACTGGTCCGTGGATAGATCCCGACAAAAAGGGGGGATGTCAGAGGGGAGGGGAGATGGAGTGCGAGGAGAGGTTAATAGTGCGGAGAGGATTGGGAGACAATAGGACGGGCTAATGAGTCATGAGGCCGGCTTTACTGGTGCTGAGGCATTTCCGAGCCGCACGCTACTCGCTCTGCCGTCACCGGCCTCACTCGTACAGTCGATGTTTCAGCCTTTGCTCATGGCTGCTTTTTTTTTCTAATAAACTTTTACCTGCTAGAGGAACAGTAAAAACACATGGAAGACCTAAAAGCAGCTTCCAAAAGGACACAGACAGACTGAATATTAACAGAAATGGCTCACTTCTGGCTTTGTTTTTTGTTTTTAATCACACAAATTAAACCACCTTTAAGAGTTCTAGCTTCTCCTGGTGACACGTGAACTTTTCTTCTGTCGTGTTAATCAGAGCGATATCTGACTGGAAAACCACGTTAACTCTAATTGATTTATTTTTCTGCGCTGTGCAGCTGTTGGAGAATTAAGCACCGGGACACGGACAGGACCAGACAGTGTCGAGTAACAGCCGAAAGCCAAACACGCTTAACTACCTAATCAAATATGACATCGCGCTCCCTCGAGGGGTTCTTTCATCGCCATCTTTACTCTTCCAGGTATTCAAAGTTCAGACTGAAATAACAGGTTTCTGCATGCTGCTGGCGTTGGCATGGCTCCTCATCCCACATCTATAAGCTGCTAGGAACTCTATGGATAAAGTTTTCTACATCCCGTCAGTCGCTCTGGCGCCGATCCAGAGGAGGGCATCGGGGAATGCTGAGTCCATCTCTGGTCTGCAGTTCAGCAGCTGCCTGTCTAGACTGCCTGGCAGCTCGGTAATGACGAACATGGCCACACCCTTTAATCCTAACGCACTGCGAAGGGGATGATTTAATGGAGGAGAGAAAAACAAAGTGAGACAAAGTTGGAATCAAAAAAAAAAAACAATTACAGTTTTTGTTTTTTTTCATAATTTATTGTACATTTCTTCCATCATCTTGTACGCAAACTAATAAACAGTACAACATTTCCATTTATACAAAATATAAACTATAAGGGGGGAGGGAGAAGGGGGGAAATATAAACCTAACGTCGACCCGTCCCATACGGTTATAGTCACTTCCTGGGTCTGACCCACGGATGAAGGGAGGAGAAGGTGTCAATCAAACCCTCATTGTAAAAGACCTCAACTCTTTAAAAATCACAAGGCAAAACTGACACACGCTCTGTGGCAACTCGTCTGCTACATACATCTCAGTGACGTTTCTAATATGAAGACCGAAGAGCCAGAAAATGTTTGAGAAGAGAAAAAAAACCCAACTAAAAAAAATAATAATAAAAATGTCATGTGGCTCACACACTCGCTTCCTACTGCATGTGCCAAACAGACAGAAACCGCTCTGATATAAGGTTGCCAGGTTGGATCTGAAGCCACAAAGAAGAAGAAGAAGAAGAAGAAGAACCTCTGTACACTCAAGTGGTCCGCATTTCAATCGAGACATGTGACGAGACAAACCGCAGCCCTGAGCATCTCCAAAATGTGATGGCGTGACTATGGAAACGCGAGCCAAAAAAAAAAAGAGGGGAAGCTGGGGCGCACCACCAGCCGGTCCTTTTGATTCCATGCAAAAGGGGGTCTGGGAGGAGGGGAGAGGGGTTTGGTGGTGGTCTCCAGCTGAGCCCCCCCCCTCCCGCTCTTTTATTAAAAGAAATATCTTGAATTTGATTTGTTTTAGCTTTACTTTAAGGAGGAAGGAGGTGGTGGAGTCCATCCATTGTTAGTCTCGTGGTCTCTGAGAGGAAAGAGGCTGGAACGGGGTGGGATGGATGGGG
>NW_007578324.1:93264-118611 GCF_000690725.1 Stegastes partitus
TGGATGGGGTGGGTGGGGGGTCCACGAGGAGGGAGGTGGGGCTTCAACAGTAGCGCTGCAGGAGGGAGGCGGCCACGGTGACGGGGACCAGGAAGGAGAAGGTGGCGGCGTGCTGCGAGGCGCCCGCTCCGGTCGGGGCGGTGGAGTTGGCCGAACTGCTGTAGGTGTCCGTGGCCATGGTGGTGGTGGCGTTGGAGGTGGAGGTGGAGTTTCCCCCCGTGGTGTCTGTGCTGTTCTGGGAGACCACCTGTTGGACCAGGAGGAGGGTTTATCACAAAACTCTGAAGTCACATCAGCTTCAAAATAAGACAAACTGTCCTCACCATCAGCACACCTTTATGTCTGACTACTCATCTACACACTGACAACACACCGCTGGCTGGTGAGCAACGAAGAAAAAAAAAGAAAAGAGAGACCCAAGTTTCCGCGTGTCGGGTTTCTTTTGGCACACAGCTCCCAACAGAAACTTTAGATTCTTCCTCCACCTCCACCGGCAATAAAAGCAGCACCTGAATCATTCATCTGCTAGAGTGTAAACTAGAAAAAGCAAAAGTGAATGCGGCTATAAGACAAATAGAGGAGGTTTAATTAAAGATTCAGCCCCAAAAAAAGGAAAAAAAAAAAGACTTGAGGATCAGGTTAATTTCCCAGGAGAGCTTCATGTCTGCTCTGCTGTAATCCAGACCAACAGTTTGTCCAGAATCACCTTTTACTTAGACATAAATAACCTCCACCGGCCCTATACAGCACATTCACACTGAATAAAACCAAACTCACAGCTATGAAGGTGGAGGTAAATGCAGTCTTCTTACCTGTGTCGATAAACATATGGCGATGACGACCACTCCCAGCTGCACGAGCGTCATTTTGGACATTTTGTTTTCTCTTCTGTTTGTTGTTTGTTCTTATTTTTTAGTTTTTTTTTTTTTAATTTTATTTTTTTGTAGTAATAATTTGGCCAGATGGAGGACGCTGTCCACAGACGCTGCTTCTCTCTCTAATGTGGTCGCTGCATCACTCGGAGCTTTTTATACCGGCGGCGGCTCCGTGACGTCGCCTATAGGCTCCTAACGGGGAACCGGACACGGCGCGGATAACGGGTGCGCACGAAACGCAAGATAATAATAATAATGGAGGCTGGCTGCACCGCGGGAACGTTGATTGCGGAAACAATGCCGCTGACGAGCCGAGCTGTAAATAATGTTACTGCGAGATTTTGTTTTTTTTGTTGTTTTTTTTTTAAGCCAGGTGGAGTGCGCATGCTCCGTGACAGTCTCCCACTTCGTGAGCACGTGTTTAAATGCCTTGCTCAGAGGCACTTTGATGGAAATAACTCACTTTTTTTTTTTTTTTAACTCTATGGA
The DNA here is from genome assembly GCF_000690725.1 of Stegastes partitus. Taxonomy (NCBI): domain Eukaryota; kingdom Metazoa; phylum Chordata; class Actinopteri; family Pomacentridae; genus Stegastes; species Stegastes partitus. Next base: position 94,629 of record NW_007578324.1, read on the forward strand.
TGAAGTAAACACCAGAGTTTCACACCTGCGCACTGCTACCACCGTTATGTTGCCATGGTGATAGTGATGGCGTTATTAGGCTGTGGATTTTATTAAGGTTTTTTATTATAAATTTTTTAAAATATATATATATTTAAGCAGATAAAACTCACAACCTGCTGCGTCCTTTACAGCTTCTTTGGGATATGAAGGAGAAGATTCCAGTCAGAAGAAAGATAAACGTCAAAGTGAACACATAACACAACCTGTTGATAAGCAGCTGCACTCTGTAGGAGACATAAGTGTGACAACAGCGCCTCCTAGTGTTCACTCCTGGAACAGTGGATCTTGGGAAAATAAAATTTTGAGAATAAAATCCATCCATCATCTCTACACCTTAATCCTCACTAGGGTCATGGGGGGCTGGAGTCTATCCCAGCTGACTCAGGGTGAAGGCAGGTTCACCTGGACAGGTAACCAGTCTATCACAGGGCTACACTTAGAGACAGACAATCAAGCACACTCTCCAAACACTGTCCACACTGTCCAAATATAAACATATAATAAAAAATAATACGCAGTAGTGTAACTTATAATAACAGTAAAATAGCTTGTTTTAAGGATTATTTGGTGTATTAAGATCACTATATAACAAAAAGGTCAGGGTTTCTTTATTTGCCTGTCGTGGGAGAAATTAGTCTTGGACCAGACCGCTGCTTCCAGTCAATACAAAGAGATGCTAACGAAGAGGGCAATAAATGCTAAAAATGCACAGGGAACATTAGATAAAGATAAAGTGCAATACTGTAATACACCGTACAGCAGTAACCTTTACAGAAACGTATCGTCATGCACAGTGTTCACACCAGCTGCAGGTATGTCAGCATAAGTACAGGTTCAGTAAACAGCAGGTTCATGTAGCTGAAGGTGCAACAAAAGTGCAGACAAAAGAACGCTTGTGTGACAGTTAAATTGACACCAAAAATTAAAATAAAGTTGGTCGAATGCCCAACTAGTCACCAGACTAGTTCAGTTCTATACAACTTTATTTATACAGCGCCAAATCACAGCGTATATCACCTCATAGCGTTCCACTTGGTAAAGTTAAGACCTTATACATTTTAAACCAACAATCAGTTGCCTTTGGATGAGCAGGAAAAATTTGGAAGGAACCAAACAACCCTCATCATCCTGCCACTAGCTGCACATTTCACACGGTTTCCTTCTCCTCTGCTGACCTCCACACAGCAACCTGCCCCACGAGCTTGTTTTATCAATTTTAATTGCCTCCTTGTGTGCAAACGTTCTACTAAACCAGTTCCTCTTCCTGTTCTTCGCCCCGCCCAACACAACAGTGGTTGGTTTGAAGAAATACTAAAGATCGTTTCCCCCCCCGCCGCCCCGTACCACGAAACGATGACAAGGTTCAGGCAGACGGTTCTACAGGCTGCTGCATCAGCACCACATGATGGTCCGGCTGCACGAGGCTAATGCATCGGAAACAAATTTGTATTGATCAAAGTGACTCATGAGGTAAGATTCCTCCCGGGGGGCTGTTCCTCCGGCCATCCTCCCGGGCCGTGGGGGGAAAAGCCCTCATCAGCATCTAGCGTTTAATTTTATAGTCCTGATAGACACAAAGATACAGACATGGTACCTGGTTTAGGCTGCATTACGCATAGACACAACATACACGAATAAAGACTCATCAAACTGATCCATGTCTCAGCTAAGTGCTCATTTGAACCCTGTTCAGGACTTTTGGGTTCTTTTGGACCCCGGGCCATTTGGTTCAGGTGACAGGTACTGTTTAGTTTATTTTAAAGATGTTTTTTAAATATATAAAAAGGAACATGTGTCGTGCATTTGGAAGCAAAAATACATCAACTTATCAGAAAACGTATTTACCATAAAGTCCTAAATGTGGTTTACTCTCCAGGCAGCACAGGAGGGAGCCGCCCAGCACTTCCTGGTTTTATGCTATTGGTTACTTCAGAGTGACATCACTGGGCCGGACCAAGTGGAGGGTTGTTTTCTTTTTTAATACATGTTTATTTCCATTAAAAGGCATCATTCAGCAGTGACTTCACATGTTTAGCTCAAAAGAGACACTTAGAAACGCCAGCGAGTTCGTAGTGAGTACAGTGATGATGTTAGCGGTTTTGTTTGCATCGAGGTCACAGAGCAGGTCACCGTGTTGTCTGATGGTAGCGCCCAAGTGGTGAAGGTGGGAATTGAGCCCCATATATAAGGAGAAGCTGCTGAGTCCAGAGAGAAGTGAGGAGGTGCTAGTTTCTGAGCAGCTATGGGTTCATTTTGAAGCTAATTATTATATTACGTCAGTTTCTGACATTTTTAGAGAAGCACTGTAAGATAAAACCTCCACCTCTTCTCACACAGGAAGGCTGCTGACTCCACCACCACCTTCCTTCACCTTCTGGCCAGACGACTCCGCAACACCTGAGGTGAGTGACCGGTTCCACCTCTGGGTCCTCCTCAGGTTGGTCTCCACCTTCCTTAGTTCTACCTGGGCTGCATTGGACTGACATGTTCAGATATCGCTGAACACATCTGAGGCGTTTTGTATTTGGAGCTTTTTAGCTGAAACGAACTCATTTATTTTCTCCCCTCATTGGCTCCAGTGATTCTAATTTCATCATTAATATCTTGTTTTCCTCCTGTCACAGATGTAGATTAGATTTTTCAATAAAATATTTGGTTTATTGTTTCTGTTTAATCTGTGTTTTCATGCAGGAGCCTGAAGATGTTATTTGCTGCTGACGAGTCGGTGAGTCTGGCTTCATGTCGTCAAAACTAATCTTTAAAAAGAGTCTGTGTGAAAACAGACAATAATAATGCACCAGAGGACTGATTATTAATCATTCTTTCAACAAAATGTTTGTCTTAAAAGGGCGCCAAATTTAGTTGTATTTAACGTGTAGACACAGAATATTTTTAAACAGTTTTAACTGTATTTTTCAAATAGATTTTTGTTATTTTACACATTTTCCCTGTTTTGGAAAATTACAGATAATACATAGTTTTTAAACTTTTAACATGATAACTGTTAAAAACAAATTGTAAATAATGCCAAACCTCAAAAATAGTTTTTAAAAAAAAATTAATGTATTTTTCTGACATCTTGCTGCCTCGTTTATTGTTTTTTATTTATTTTTTAACAGTGTAATCAAATCCCTAACATGTGCTTCTTTAAGTATTTTTTTTCTTTACTTTTTTTCTTTATTAAAAAAAACAAATCTTTATGATTTCGGTCAGATGAAACCTGCACTTGTTTTCTCAGTTTATTCAGCAGCTCAGAGGCTCACATGCCCTTTAACATGATATCATGATGTCTATATCTGATGTAACCTGAGGCAGGGGAAACACCGGCCTGTATTCATGGAGCAGTGAGAGCGCCAAATTATAAAAATAAATCAATCAAAGAATGCTGAGACATTTAAAAAGCGCTTTAAAAGAAAAGGAAATTTTAAAAAATGTGCGCAGTAGGAATGTCGTTGTGCCTTTGCTTTTAAAGCGACATTATAAAAAATTTTAAAAAACTTAAATAAAAAATAATTAAAAAATAGAAAGTTTTTATTTTTTAATACAAAATTATTTTAGAATAATAATAATAAAGTTATTATTGTATTTATTGGTCTATATTTCTACTTTTATTAGCCTTTTCTTTAATGGATTCATTTTTGCCACATTATTTATTTTTATTTTATTTATTCTTCTTTTTATTTCCACTTTTATTTTTTTATTGATTAATTCTAATTTGGCGCCCTCACTACTCCATACATACTCTGTGGCGCACTCATGACCACTGACGGGCAGACAGCGCCCTCTGTCGGTGACCGTGTGTCCTGCTGTCGGTGCTGAAGACGCACCAGCAGCTTCATCCTGCTGACCACAGGCTGACTTCACTCCAATCAGAGTAATGCCAGTGATCGGACACAAAGCGGCCCGTCGTCCTGATGCAGGCCAGATGTGGAGGAGCGTAACTCCAGACCGGTTCTGGTCCTGTGTCGCTGGTGCGAGCCGAGCCGTCCTCCCGCCTCCATCCTCTCGGAGGAACCCGGAGGGACAGCGGCTCCCTGCAGAGGCACCAGATGTGCGCTGTTATGGAGAGCCGGGAGACAGGGGCCTTTTGTCAGGCATCAGATAAGCCCTGTTCCCAAAGCCGGCCCGGATCGGGTGTCATCAGCGGGTCTACGAGGGGCCGAAACCCAAGCCGCGCGCACTGGATCGGGTTTCTGTTTACACGAGCGCGGTCCCTGGATTCCTCCAACCAGAGCCGAGCGAGGCGGGCTGGAGACGGACAGAGACAGAGACAGAACCCGTCTGTCCGTCTGTCTGTCTGTCTGTCTGTCGCTCTGCGTGGCCTTCAGCCAGATACACTGTAAAACCAGTTAAAACAACTTACTGGGATTTTATAATGAATAGAAATAAAATAATAATTAAGGTTTCTGAGCTGTTTTCACCCCTTTAGAAAATAAAAAATAAAAAAGATATACTGTTATTTTACAGATTTCCACTGTCTTGTTAAAATACATGATATTTGGTAGAAATTATGACCTCAACATAAATAACGTCCACATCGAAAATCTGTATTTTGACATAAAAGGATGCAGGTTTACTGACTTTAAACAATAAAAATATCATTATTTTACAGGTTATTATTATTATTATTTATTTATTTAGAACAATTTACTGGTGTTTTACAATTTTTTGGCCATCTACACTGTAAAAAAAATAAAAATAAAAAAATAAATTCTTAGCAGTTTTTATCTGTAATTTACTGTTAGTTTACAGATTTCCATTATTTTGTTAAATTATAAATGATATCTACAAGAATCATAGAAAATAACGGTATGACTACAGTGTAAATGAAGTCCACGTTGAAAATCTGTTTTTTGGCCATCGACACTGTAAAAAAACAAAACAAACAAACAAAAAAATTTCTCAGCAGGTTTTATCTGTAATTTTTTCAAAATAATTTATAGTTATTTTACAGATTTCCACTGTTTTGTTAAATTACAGATGATAACTCGCATAAGGACAGAAAAAAATCTATAAATGTACACGTTGACTGTCCTCCAGTGTAAAAAACATCCACATGGAAAATGTGTGTTTTGATTGATATCGGTGATGCAGCAGCTAAACACAGCATTATTTCACCGATTATATTTGGAGCAATTTACTGGTACTTTACATACTTTCCCTTTTTTGTTAAATTATAGACAATAGCCAATAAAATCACAAAATAAATTAATTTACACATTCACTAGAAAAGAAAAAAGTAAATAATGTCCACATCAAAGTAGAAGTTAATTCTTTTTACAATGTTTTACTGTAAATTTACAGCTGAAATGATCATTATTATAACAATATTTGACATTAATTGAAAAAATTGTGCTGTTGAATTACCGCTAACGTCAAAATATTGTGTTTTTATAGATTTGTTCTTTCACAGCGTTCGACTGTAAGTTACTGTTTTTGTAAATATTAAGAACTATCAACTAAAACAGATCATTTTACAAGTATTGTCCATTAATGAAAAGAAAAGGTCTACGGCAAATTAAAGACGGTAGCTGATTGTAGACATGTTGGGTTTTTGTTTTTACAGTTTACAGATTTGTGCCGTGCTGGTAAATCACAGCTAATATCTTAAAAAAAACAAAAAACTGACGGTAAAACATTCACGTTTTTACGAGGTGTGGCTTTAAAATGACACTTTTACTGCATTTAAATCAGCAAAAATCATTTTACAGATATCTGCTAATTATTAAAAAATAAATAAATGACAGGATTTCACTGGTTTTTAACATTTTTGTTTCCCCTCGCTGCCAGATTTTCTTAGTTTCTTTAACAGATTTTTTCATTTATTTCCAGTGCAGTAAATCCTTTTAAGACATTTGAGGACACGGTGCAGATCGCTCACAGTTTATTGCTGAGATTTATTAGGTGGGACTAAATCCTGTCGGTGGAAATCAGAAAACAGATCACGTCGATGTTGACAGACGTCCATCAGGCCTGAAGCGGGACCACCTGACACATCTGCAACCAGATCAGCTCCACGGTTTCATCACCAGCAACTCGATACGCCAATAAATCGTCTGGCCTTTACCTTCAACAACAACCACAGCACCAGTGTTTATGCTCAGAGCCTGTTTGTGGAGGGAGGCTGGAACCTCCCCTCATGTCAGTCCTGCCCTCAGGCGTGTGCAACGGGTGGCTCAGGGGCCCAACGTGGACGCTTCAGGTGTTTTTAGTGCACACACACACTCTGATCAAACAGATGCTCCCAGCATTCTGCCATGGTATCGGTTCCCTCGCAGCTCTTTTCATCTCTTTATTTTAGGACAAGCGTCTACAGACACTGTTGGTTCTGTGTCCCGCACATAAAACACAGTCTTTGCATTCCTGATGAAATCTATCTGCTCAGATTCGGGAGGGGTGGGCGCCAGGTGTTGGGTTACACCGAATCAGAGGCCCTCCCCTCCGCGCAGGGCCGCACCGGGAGCCGGAAGGCCGCTCCGCTTTCACAATAAGAGCGCAAAACGGTCAGTGGGCTGGTGCGTTGGTTGTCACAGCAGGCCGCACGAGCAATAGAGTGTGCACTGTAAAAAAAAAATAAATAAATAAATTAATTAATTAATAAATTAAAAATGTAAAATAAATAAAATAAAGTAAAATCATCTAAAAAATAAATACAATAAAATAAAATAATCTACAAAATAAATAAAATAATCTAATTAAAAAGCAGTGAAAATGTGGATACCATAATGTTTGAAAACTATTTTAAAAATAAAGAAATAAATAAAATAAGTGTAAAATAATAACACTTTTAGCAGCAGTGTAATCTTTTTTTAATGTTTGACATTATTTACAGTTTTGTCCTGTTTTCTTACAGTTAGCATGTTTTTTTAAGGTAATTTTAAGTTATTTTCTGTATTTCCACAAAACTACCCCCAAAATAAGAAATTGTGGGGAAAAACTACACTCAAAAACTATTTAAAGATGTTTTTGCAGTGTGGGCTTTACTGACCTCTTTGCTTTTAGTTTGTGTAAAACAGCTTCTCTCACGTTTCCCTTTTGGAATAATGTTCCTTCTGTTTATTAATCTGTCGGCCTCCTAACGAAGGAGTTCTTTTATTAGGGGGACCATGTTTTTGATCACCGAAAACCAGGACACTCTGCAACGAGATACTCAGACGATACTGAAGGTTTACTCAGAGATGCCTCATAGTTTCAATACATTTAAAGCTGGGATGTATCAGCGACCACATCGGTATCGGCTGATATTAGTGTTTGTTCTCATGTATCGGTATCGGTCCGATGAACACATTTAGCCGATGATCGTCTAACATCAGCGCCTTCGTCTCTACGTTTGATTTCTCTGCTGTTTCACACGTTTTTACTAAAATGGTCCTTTAACGTTATATATGTTTAAATATGTTATACTTTTATTAATACAGAAGACTACGTGGTCTAAGTTGGGCTTCTTTTGCATAGTTTTCTCACAGTGTTTATTTAAACTCATTTTTTGGTGTGAACAAAAATTGAATATCGACATCGGCGATATCGGTTCTCGGTGATATCAGAAGTCTTAATTCGGATATCGGTATCGGTCATAAATTTTAATATCATGCATCACTACATTCAACATATAAGTTAATGACTCCTGTGATCATATGAGCTGTTTTCTGTGATTTAACAGGAAAATGTGTAAAATAAAATTAAAAATTATTTTCCATTTTTCAGTCATTAATACACCCTTTTTTTCTTTCAAATAGCAGCAAATGTTTGTAAAATAACACAAATTTTGTTCATTTAAATCTCACAAAAACAGTGTTATTTTATATTATTTTATAATGCCGCTTAGATAAATACAAATTACTAATGTTTGATGTTGACATTATTGACAGTTTCTGTTTTAAACATGTTATCTAATTTTGTTGGGTTTTTTTAACACGGCAGTGTGAAATGACATTAACTTGTTAAAAAAATCTAATTAAAAACTATTTAAAAACTTTTTTTTCTTTTAATAATATGACATCCCGCTTATATTTCTGCACTGTAAATAATTTAAAGTTCATTCAGCGTGGAAATGCAGGGACGCTGCTGCCCTGATAATCTGTGTTAACGTCACTTTGGTTAATTAATGAGCTCAAAATCCTCTTATGAGTCGTGAAGGTGCAAAGTGAGCTGAGTTCAATTAAATTAACTTGAGATAAGAAGTTCAATAAACTCCAGATGCTGGCTACAGGTAGACCTGCTTTACTTTTACAGTTTCTTAGTTAAAAACATTTATTTTTTATTTAACACTGATAAATTCCAGCTGCACCCGTTGAAGACGTGTTTTAAACAAACAATCTGTGAAGCTGCTGCTGAGATCAATGAAAAGTCTTCAACTGAAGGGACTGAATTGGTTCAGGTGTTATGAAAAGAAACAACCATCGTATTATTTCCATCCATCATCTCTACACCTTAATCCTCACCAGGGTCATGGGGGGCTGGAGTCTATCCCAGCTGACTCAGGGTGAAGGCAGGTTCACCTGGACAGGTAACCAGTCTATCACAGGGCTACACTTAGAGACAGACAACCAAGCACACTCACATTCACACCTACGGACAATTTACAATCACCAATTAACCTCAGCATGTTTCTGGACTGTGGGAGGAAGCCGGAGAACCCGGAGAGAACCCACGCTGCACGGGGAGAACATGGAGACTCCACGCAGAAAGATCCCGGGTGTCCTCACCGGGACACGAACCGGCGACCTTCCAGCTGTGAGGTGCTGACCACCGAGACATTTCAGGTTGTTAATGTGACGTATTCTGTATTCTTGCACATTTTTAGGAAGATGTTTTGCACATTACTGCACACTGTTCATGTTTACTGTTACTTTTGTAGTTTCTTGGATTTGCTGCGCTTGATGTTCATTTGAATCCTTGTTCTTTATTTCATCTTTTATCCTTCTTTCAAACAGTTGACTCGTCAGCGTTGCTGTTTTGCACCAAAACGTCAGAGTCATCAGATTTAAGAACCGACTTTACAATAAAGCACATTCTGATTTCTGCAAATTACCAGAGCTGCTCATGTGTTAATTCAATAAGCAGCTATTTATTTATTTAACTCATCATTTTAAGTCAAAATGCCTCAAGTTATAGAAACTTGCATTTTTACAGCTACAGGAGTCTAAAAGTGAAAAAAAGATGAGACACATGATGTTAATTTAACTAGAAATGAGCAAAACTCAGATATTTAAATTAATTAAGAGATCAGCTGATTTGACTGAACACCATCAGGATGTTTTGCAGTGCAGCATGTGGAACACTTCCTTCTGCAGCTTGCAGTGTAAAAGAACTTTTAGGTTAAACATGGTGCAACACAAACGTGCTTTAGTGAGTTTGAACAGAGCTGATGAAGCTGCAACGTTCAAATAACGTTAAAGTGAGTAAAGCTTGGGTCAGAGGGCTTTAGGTCCAGTTCTGATCTGGTTTTTCATGTGTCCATACAAGGCAACGTTCAGAGTCACCCTGGACTCCTTCTTGACCTACTTTTAATCCTAACGTTCAGATTCAGAAGCTCTGCTGTGATGCATGTTGACCTTCATTTAGTTTGAACATCACTGTTTCTTGCTTGGTTGTCAGTGATTTCTGTTCCCTGTGTAAAGCCTCTTTAACTTGTCACCAGTTGAAGGTTCTACTTTGAAAGTCCCGACCAGAAGCTGTGTGTGTGGAGTCGGTAGCAGCTTGACGGCGGTGGAGAAAAGAGAGAGGGACTGTTGAGCGGCGGAGCCTCCAGCCCGGAGCGCACGCGTGTTCACTGGACTCGAATGGTGTGAAGCCCCAGATGAGGGACTCGGACGTCCGGGGAATGACAGCGTCTGTCACCGGGAGTGACAGCTTTCACTCTGAGCGACTCCGCTGAAATTCCTCCAGCCTGACACCCAGCGACACTGATCCGGACCGGATCCAGCCACACCAGGACTATGCCAGAGATGGAGAAAGGGAGACCTCCGGAAAATAAACGCAGCAGGAAACCCGCGCACCCCGTGAAGAGGGAGATCAACCAGGAGATGAAGGTGAGACTTTATTGATTGATTGATTGATTGATTGATTGTTGTGCCACCGCTGAACGGTTCGGATCCAGTCAGATGTGTTGCTGAACGAGCCGCTTTACGCACGCAGGCGTCTTCCTCCAGAGTCAACTGCGCACAAATCAGTGCAGCAATAATCACACACACACCGTGTTTGTGTCCAGTGAATGCTCTCTTTGTGTCTTTTATGGAACCAATCAGACTTCAAGAGGGTTCATTGCACTTTTTTCACCCTTTTGGAGACGAACTCACAAATCAGAATAAACTTCTCTTTTTTTTTATTTTATTTTATTTTTTTTTTAACTTATCCAAACTGAACATGTCACACAGGAACACACACACGGGACGTTTTGATTACAGATGTTTGTACTGAAGGAGAGTAGGTTGACCTTTGGCTCCTCGTGACGCCATGTCGGGCCAGCTGCGGCCGGACGCGCGCGCTGTAATGTCCAGCGGAGATCCAGATGTGCGTCACTTCTTCCCCGCTCCTGCGGTGCGCTCACTTGCTGCACCGCAGAGGTTTGCCCTCATGAGAAAGAGAGAGAGAGGGCATTTATATGCTTTAAATAGCCTGCTTTAGCCTTACAGTGGGAAAAGTCCACAGCACTGTGTCACATACTCACTAAAGAATGCAAACATGCAAAAAGTTCCCACTGAGGGGTCATAATTACTCACTAATGACACGTCCGTTAAGAGTGCGCAGCCCCGCACAGGCAGTAATAAGTTAAATCACAGTAACAGACTGGATTCCCTCCCACCATTATGAGCCTATTACTGCATGGAAACTAATCCGTGGATTGTCTGCTTTGTTTGGGTTTGGACATTTGCTATCCGAGACTGTTGACTGTGCTGTTAGTGGATATTCAAGGCTCCTTCAAGCTGAAGCTGAGAAATCCAAAAAGACAAGCCGTTTTCTCGGGCAGGGAGGCAGGGAGGGAGAGGGGGGGAGGCTTTGGCCTTTCGTGAGAGAGGAAATGTGCTCTTTTTGTGTAAGTGGTTTGGATTGTAGCGTTTGATATCCAGGGGAGGTGTAGTGTTACATCTTAACTAATTTTAATCAAAACACGTGAAACGCTATCCCCTCTTGATGTAAGCCTGCCTGGGCTGAATCTCAGGGTCGGCCCCAGTTTGTTGCCTTTGGCTGCAACTCTCTGTGGTTTGGGATATGGCTTGTCACTCTCACAAAGCAGATGTTTGTCTAAACTGCCAAAAAGAAACAAAAACAACATTGTGGGAAGTGGAGGGGTGGGTGAAGAGGAAGAGAGGAAAAAAAAAGTGCCCCGTCTTTCGTTAACAAGTATAAGGAAGAAAAAAGAAAAGAAAAGGGGGCACTGGGCTGCAGGAGAACACCACAATACCAAAATTAGGCCTGATGGGGAGGCTTCAGCGGTGGAGGAAACCCCCAGAGATGTGCACCTTTAAGTCAAACGATGGAAAGGGAAGAGAGAGGCACTGATTTCCAGCTCAGCTGAGACCCGTCCCGGTGTTGTCTCTGTAATACATCTGTTTCAACACCACATTCGGACCTACTCCCTCCACGTCAGACCCGAGCGCAGCACCAGACACCGGATACTTGACTTTAATCATCGTTAGGCATATTTAGCTGGATATGATACCGCCGCTCACCCACACACTCTCCCAGACGCACACACACACACACACACACACACACACACACACACACACACAGCAGAAAGTGAGCAAGCGAGGGAGAGATCCATTTCTTTGAGGCCCTGGTTGCAGAGCAGAGGTCGGAGTGAGGAAAGCAGGGGAAAGAATGTGCAGTCAGTACTACAGCAGCAGCAGCAGCAGCACTACAACACCACCACCACCACCACCACCACCGCCACAGCAGACTGGCTGTGCTGGAAAAGGGTGAAACCTGAGAGGCCGCGCTGTGTCGGGTGTCAGGGATGGAAGGTGCTGGGATGGAGGGGAGGATGGTGAAGATGGGAGGTGAGGGAGGGGGGGAGAAAAAGAGGCAAGGGGAGGGACTGGAGAAAGAGTGAGAGTGGTGGACACTGGAGAGAGAGAAGAAGAAGAGAGAGAGAGAGGAGTGGGGCATTTCCGAGAACCGTGGGACCTCGCTGTGGTGTAGGGTGTCCCGCTCTGATTTCTGCCCGTTCCGGATCAGGTTTCCCCTCCAATCCGGTTCTCCCAAAGCCACAGAGAGAGACAGAGAGAGGTGGGTGGATAAAGAGAGAGACCTTTGTGTTTTTTGTTTTCATCTGGTCATAATAAAAAAAAAAAAAGGGGGAGACCACACATCCCATCTGTGGAGAACAGTTTTCTTTTCTCCCTCTTTTTTCCAATTAAAAGAGATAAACAAAGGATGATTCATAGATTTCACACTGGTGTTAGGTTTTAAACCTTTCCGTCTCAGATTTAGCAAGAGTAAACAACTCGAATACATCATGGAAAAAGCGTCATACTGTACTCCACTGTGCCCCTATTCATTTCTCCAACAGGGCTGGGGCCGAGAAAGAATCCCTCACATTGATTCAGAGCAGGAAGGTCTGATTATGTTTAACATAGGATAAAAAGTTCCACTAATAACCCCGGAGATGTACGCTCACAGTTTCCCGTGTGCTCTCAGTTACCCTCTCCCCTTACACACGACGTTAATCGGGGATTTCTTTTTGCTCTTTTTCTCGTGCAGACGTTTGCAGAAAGCACCATGAACGAGCTCCTGGGGTGGTACGGGTACGACAAGGTGGACCTCCGGGAGTCGGAGGCCAACGAGATCAGAAACTACAGGGAGAGGCGTCAGCATGTGTCTGTGCTAAAAGGTGAGGGCAGGTGTCGACTGTTGTTCCTGAATTTACACTAACCGACAGGTTCTGCAGGTTTCAGTGCAGACATTGAGTCACTGCACACATTCGCTAGACATAATCTCCTGTAGCTGCCACTTCTCCAGTTTCATTCATTCAGATACATCTGTTGTTTGCACAGAAGTTATTATAGTATCATGTAAGCCACTCGCGCGATTGCGTTACGCGACGAGTTCGCATTGTGTTTTGTTTGTGTCTTTCAGAAAACTCGTTGCCAAAACCCAAAAGTCTGGACGCCAAAGCCAGTCACTCAGTCCTGGCCATGAAGAGCGGAGAGAGGGAGTCCTGCAGCGTCCCTTCCTCCTCGCCCTCCTCTTCTGCGACAAGCTCATCCCTGACCTCCCCCAAGGAGCACAAGAGCGCCCCTGTCATCGTCCCTCTCATAAAGCCGTCAGCAGGTAGCGGACCGAGGAAGCACCAAGTGATGAAAATATGACGACCGCGAATTCTGTATGCTGAAGTATGATTTGGGTTTAAATCCGTTCGCCCACAATGATCACGATCGCTCTCATGTTTACGCGCTGAGAGGTCAGAGTGCAGCGTCAACTGTGGGCGAAGGAGCCGGTGTTGGTTTCAGCTTTTGCGGTGACTCCTGAGCAATATTAGAAGCGCCGTAAAACCCGAGGAGGCGTTGCAATTACATCGGCACGTCTCCTCGTCCTCCAGTTACTTGGTGCCATCATCATCATCATTCAGCTCCGTTTAGTGTCGTTTGTATTAAACGACGGCAAGATGCTGCTCGTCACGAGGGTTTGAGAGAGTGAGACACCTGAGCCAATTAATTACTGAATGTAATACTCTGTGATAACAGTCTGAGCTAAATTAGTTTGCAAATAATGATGTGTAGCAGCACCAGACGTTACAAATGGAAGCTTAATAAGTTGCTGTAGAGCTTTTATCATGTGCAGCATGTGTACGAGCTCATAAAGCAGCACTTTGTTATCCAAGTTTTACAAGTTTTTAGCTTTTTTCTGAAGGTGTTGGCATCTGGTACATTTGGTGGACGATGTAGGATTTGTAACCTCCATCAGCACTGTTAAAAACAGCAGAAAATATTGTGTGTATAAAACGGGCCGCTGCTGTAATAACCCGACATGAATGCTAAAAGCCTCACATGAAACTGACTAGGTTGGCTTCAGTCGTTGTTTCAGAGTGAAAACTAAACGTGTCACTGTTCGTACAAGCTGCACCGTGAGTCCATAAAGCTGACATTAATGTATACCAGAGATGCTGAAGGGTCTCCAGACTCCCTGATAGAATATTACCCCGAGACTCCTTTTAATTAATTCAGTGTTGAACAAGAAGTTTGGAGCAGCTCCAGCTGTAATGATAGTCTGATCGTATTCCCATTATTCAGATGAATACTGTACTTTGTCATATTAATAGCTAAATAATAGGTCCTGCTCAAAAAGAACTGACTCATGTCTCTTGAGCTCCAGTGAGGTTAAATACAGTTAAAGCACTCGGCTTTATCTGCTCGCTGCCAGCCACTTCCTTGTAAGATCTTCTGACCTGTGCACTAACACCTTTGCAGATGGCACTCGCTGATCGCCCTCCTCTCTTGTGATTCTCCCCCTGCAGTGGAAGACGTGCAGAACGTGCAGATAGTGTGTGTTTGGTGCCAGAAGGAAGGTGTAAAACGCTACTCTCTATGTATGGGCTCGGAGCTCAAGAGCTTCTGCAGTGAGAAGTGTTTCGCCGCCTGCAGACGGGCCTACTTCAAACGCAACAAGGTTTGTGTTGAATGCAAAATGCATCCAGTATATGCTAGCAGAGTGTACGCGTTGGCTTGTGCCTGTCGGTGAAACGCTGGAAGTCCTACTATCGTCATGGTGGTGACTGAGCTGTAGATTTGTTTTGACCTGTTTTAATGTGTTGACTTCAGTAGACAGATGCAGGTTTGCACCGTTTGCACCAGCTGACTGTCCACACACAGGAGGCCAGGCATCAAGTGGTTTCTGGCAGGTACACAGACCTTCAGAAACAGATACCCCTGATCCTGTGAGGTCAAAACTGATGGATTCATTTACGGGAATTTAAAAAGGGCCGATCTCTAAGAACACAATTCCTAGTTAGTACGGAGGAGCCGGTTAAGGAGCGGTGGGAGGGAGGTCAAAGTTTTCAGAGGACACTTAGTATCAGTTTCACGTTAATGGAGAAGAGGCCGGCCATTAAGTGGCTTTGGTCTGGAGGACAGGAAAGCTGCAACTGCTCCGATGCACATTGCCATGATTTTTCACCCTCCGTTACGACATGGATATACCTTCTGTGGAGGTGCGGGGTGACGAGCTGTTGTATCGACTTTCACCCTCTGTGTTGTTTATACCGTGGTAGATTTATTCACACAACAACGGCGACACAAAGGAGGGCTGAACAGTTTGCGCGCAACAAGCCCTCTAGTTTTTCGGAGGCGGGGCAGAAAGCATTTCTGTTGGCTTGTTGCTGCTTGTCTGAGAGGAAGGCCAGGAGGCCTGGGGCGAGGTGTCCACTTTCAGTGCATACCTTACCTTCAGCTGCCTCATGTTTCGTAACTCAACACGACTCAATGGGTCACAGAGATGGGAGAGCACTCAGATCCTCAGCAGATCAGCTTACATGAATCAAGAGGAATTTCCTATATTAATACTGGCAGGGCCATTAATAATATGACAATACATCACCTGCATTATCTCCCTACGTGGTTGTAGAATCATATCTGTTTCACAACACAGGGTTTTTTCTTTTGTTTTACTAACCTTTAGGGTTTTATTCCTTGTGTGAAGTTCAAACTACTTCTAACTTACATGACAAAGAATTTCATTTGAAACTGATATTTGTGCTGGTTGTGTAAGAAAGTCACATTTGGGTTGACCTTTTGAACCCCAAAGGCCACTGGCAGGTTTGAAAGGCACGTTGTCTTGGACAAAATCACCAAAATACACCGTTTAGCAGAGCAAGAAACTGTAAAAACAGAGAACTGATGGATTTTTAACTTTCCAACAGTCTTTGAACTACTCATCTGTGGTGTACCATTTCAACGGGAAACTAAATCTAAGTTTAAAATTATGACATTTCAATAAAGTCTTTTTTAGATTCTCGTTTAAAAATGTGCCAGAAACGAGGCGTTTGCTCTCACCAGGTTGTGTACTGCTCCTCGGTGCAGCCATGAAGCCGTGAGTTAATCAGCTTCGACTCTGACAGTCATTCGACAAAAACTCGGGGACTTTTTGGCTGAACTGCAAGCTTGCACAAAGCACATAGGAGATGAGTGTATAAACAAATTAAAAATGTCTGTAAGAAAATATGTACAGTGTGTAAAATCACCATTCTTTCCAGTATTGCGTACACTGTTGCACATGTCAATTCTAGTTTATTTCATTTTTTGTAAAATGAAAGATTTTAATTGTCACTTTTCCTTTTTTTTACACTTTACATCAGTGTAACCTTATAAAGCTGCACAAATGACATTTCTAAGATCTCTCTACTTCTAGTCATGGTTGTGCTGTTTCCCGAGAGGTGCAGGACTTTAAAACTGCAGTGAAAAATGAGCCAAAACTGTAGAAAAACTGCTTGTGGTTTAGAGGGTTAATGGACACAGAATGATTCTTGAGGATGAATTTCGGTCTGATAACTGCCTCACAGTGATTCATGTTTGGTCTGTCACTCTGGTTTTCCCCTGTCAGGCCAGAGATGAAGATCTCCATGGTGAGAGATCCCCGCAGCACTCCCATACAGAGGACTCGCCCAGACTGGTGTTGAAGATAAACACCAATGTCAGAGTAAGAGGACACTATCAATGTATCTTTTGTCTTGTATTGTAAAAATATTAATATATCTGTGCTATGAAATTACAAGGCATAACATGCCAGGCTATTGGGAAAAATCCTGTTTCTGTGTGTTTGTACAAAAGTCTTGAAGTTTTCAGCTGGAATCTGTCACTTCATTGACCCCCAGCAGTCTCTCTCCCCTGTGCCACAGGTATGTGACTGGTGCAAGCATGTCCGTCACACTAAAGAATACCTGGACTTTGGATCTGGTGAGGAACGACTCCAGTTCTGCAGCACAAAGTGTCTGAACCAGTACAAGATGGACGTCTTCTACCGAGAAGCGCGTGCAGCTCTCACCAGCACCAGTTCCAGCCCAAACAGAACCAGTCAGGAGGGGAGGGCCGACAGCGTGGTGGCTGGGCAAAAGCTACTCACTCCAGAGTCTTGGAACAGCAGCAACAGTGCAATGGAAGCCCGTAACAGAAACCTTTCCCCTAAAGGGCCTGCACTAATCCACGGATCAGCAGAACCCACCTCCATCTCCCCCTCAGAAGCCTCTTCTTCTTCTTCTTCTTCTTCCAAAGTCCCCGTTCCAGGGCTCAGGACCCTGGAGAGATCGATCCAGCCCCCTCCCTCTTCTATGGAGGTGTCGCCGCACCCTGTTCCCCTTCCTCCTCCACCTCCTCCTCGCCCTCCTCTGGAGCAAAAGCCAGTGCCTCAAATCCCCATGCCCTTCATCAGGCCTCCTCTTCATGCTCAGGGCCTGAAAAGCCCCCTTGCCAATCCTCCCAGACATCCAGGCCCCCCTTCCAGCCCTATCCACAGACCTCCACACTCTCCCCACCTACAGCCCCCAACTTCTACTTCGATGAATCCCCCTGGACTGATGCATCCCTTCCCAGGAGCCTACTTCCCTGGATTGCACTCCCCTCCTCTGAACATGATGCCAAGAGCTCCAGTCCCAATGCCTCCCATAATGAACTTTGGGATTCCTTCTTTTAGCCCTTTGCTGCCCCAACCCACTGTGCTGGTGCCTTATCCCATCATTGTTCCCTTGCCTGTCCCCATACCCATTCCTATCCCCATTCCAGTCCCTCCTAAAGCAACAGTAGAAACTCCAAGTCACAGTGGAGTTATCCAGCCCGTGCCAGAAGGGGTGGACAGGGTGAGATCCAGGGCTATCAGGCCACAATCTCCAGGGATCTCTGAAGGGGACATCAGATTGGTAGCCAACAAATTCGGTGGAGCCTTGCCTCAAGGTCTTTCCTCACCGAGTGACCCCAACACAAGGGACACAGATTGGGTTAAATCAGAGAGGCCATTTCTGTCCCCAGCATCCACACCCCAAAGTGGAGCATCTTCCCCCAGAGCACAGTACAATGAATCCCCCTGCTCTGCCTCAGGGTCGGAGGTGCTGGCAGACGAAAAGCAGCAGCAGACAGAGCGACAAGTCATCCAAAGGGTTCTTCAAAGGACCCAAGTGAAGATGGAGCCCAGTGCCAATGGAGTGGTGGACCTGTCAGGGCTGGGGGAGTCAGGGACTGGACAGGTTAACAGATCGGGGCTTCACGATATCATCAGACCCACCCCTCCTCTACCACAGTCACCTTCACATGACACTGTCTACCAGCACCAGGACTCCCAAACTCCACCCTGTCACACCCCACCCAGCCCCATGGGGAGCAGCCATCCACATGATGCCACACCCTCTGTCCTGAAATCTCGGGACCACGGTCAAAATGGAATGTCCTCTGCATCCACACCTGCCAGTCCAGACTCCTCCCTACCCCAGAGATTACAAGCACCACCCTCTGACCCTGCACTTAGTGAGCTGGAGGCCATCAAAGAGAACAAGTGCTCTGTTGTTAGCCCAGTGCGGGTCGAGGGCCCAGTCGGTCACTTAGAAGAGCCCTTAACAGTAGTCGGGGACATAGGAGAGGACTCTCATGTTCCAGATGAGGACCATGCCTATGCCCTGCCCACAGCGCCAAAGACAGGTGGGACCACCACCCCACTGCTCTTGCCCAAACTCAGGGACAAGGGCAGCCTGCGGAGCCCTGCTAATATGCCCAGCGCTGGAGACATGGAGCCAGCTCTGAAGAGGCGATGCCTGCGAATCCGAGATCAGAATAAGTAGAGGATGGAGGTGAGAGATTCTGTTACAGTGTGAGGAAAGATATTGATAGCATTTGTGTCACCAGCTTTTATTATGTCTGCTATTATTGAGTTGCACATTGTAAGAAGGACCCGAATCGCTGCACCTACTTATTGCGGAGGCTGTCAGGTACATCTCACAGTGAACCAAGTTGACTGCAAGTGTATTTGCATAAACTTTATGTGGTATGCCACACTGGTTAAATTAAGCCCCAGCAATTATTTTTAAACACCATTTAACCAGGGATTGGAAAATGTGTGTACACACACATTCACACATATACAGGGCAAGCTTAATCACAGGTCTCACAGTATGCGCGTGGTCACTAAACAGCATGGCGCCAAAGAGAGAGAATCCCAGTAACCTGGCACTCCTCTGTGCTCTAAGGTTACAACAGGGGAAGGAGGTGGAGGGCACAGGCAGTGAGAGTCACTTTGAAAGGCGATCACTTCACCACAACCTGACAGTCACAATGCTTTGTTTGCATAGCAGCCTGTTTTGTAGGCTCAGATTTGCCAACGCATGCGAGTGTATGTCTGGTTGAGAGGGAGGGAAGGAATTCTACATTCTAACCAATTAGCCCACGCGCTTATCAGGAGCGGTGTATATGGAGGTGGTAGATGCATTTTCTCACACAAGGACAGGAGGCTGCTGCTGCTGCTGAATCTAAGGTGTGACCTTGAGGTTATGGGATAGCCGGTCCAAAACGACACTCAGACACAGATCAAGTCTCCGTGTGACCCCAAAGTCAAACTCGTAGTTCCTGCAGTGAGCCAGTGCAGACGTCTTTGTGAGGCTGCTGTAGAGACAGAGGTGATTGTCAGGCAGATTACAAGGCGCTGTGAATATGAGAGGCAGCCTTCAGCTGTGATCGTGCTCTGGGGCTTCATTAGAAAACACAGGGGCAGAACCAGAGCGATCCGATTACACATGTCATAATGACACCCTGTTCTGACTTTGGCTCGTCTCTCTCCCAAGTATAAGTTCTGCACTCTGTGCTCCTCTCCCTTTTCAGTCCTCTCCCTTTTCTTCACTCACCACTGCTGTCCGCTGCCAACCAGATGTTGGTGTTAGAATGCAGCCGGAAAGCCTCCTGACTTTGGACCAATCAAAGAACCTCTTGATTTCACTTCCCTGATTGGTAGTCCAAATGGCTGCAACACCACCTCAGCCGGCGGTATCTCAGTCTCACCATAACAAGATCATGTTACCGTTTTACTGTATGTCCTGAGATTAATCCGCTGATATTACAGAGATGGTTTAGATTTCAGTTGGCCCGCTTCTCTGTCTCTGTTCTACTCCAAGCCTCCAAAGGCCAGGGGTCACCTTAGTAATTGTGTTTAAAAAAGATGGCTGCTGATAGGGAATGCGCAACGTAAACCTTTATCTCGACCCCAGATGTTTGGTGCCTGTGCTCAAACAAGATTTCCTTTCACTAAATGAGTTCCCACTTTGCTCTTTGTCATTTGTTGTGGTTTCATGCATCGCCTTAGTAACCAATACATATGAAATCACAGCGTGCTGCTTGTGTCGTGCAGACGGATTTATGGCCGTGCGTTGTGTGTAATGGGAGCTGGCTGCCGTATGTGAATGACTTTAGCCTGCCACCTCTCTCCTCTGAGCCGAACATTGCTGTCCTGTTCCATTGTCTGTACCGCTAAAAGTCCACAAAAAAAATCTCCCACACTGACACAGTCAGCAGCCAACTGGAGGATTTCACCTCAGGAAACAGCCCGTTTTTTCGTCTCAGTTTTCCTTGCCTTTATTTGGGATATTTTATAGCCCCGTGTAATTCGATCCCACCACATGGGTATTCGCTGAGCGTTTGAAACTAAAACGCAATGGGACAGAGGGAGTACAGAACCCTGGTTTGGCCCGTATGTGTGTGTGTGTGTGTGTGTGTGTCTGTGCGTCTGTTTGTGTTTAATGTGTGTTTGAATGAAAATGTGTGTGTGAGAGAGAAAGAGGCCAGATGTTCTTGGTTTGATTGTGCCCTGTGCAACAGTTATCTGAGTGTTGATATGACTAAAGGCCTCATTCTCAGTGTTTATGCAGAATGGGTGGATTACGGAATGAGTGTCCAGAGCGGGAGAGGTTGATATAAGATATGGCAGAAATGGAAATTACACCAGATCAGCCCAGAATCTATAACATCTCACCACCCTCTCTCTCTCTCTCTCTCTCTCTTTCTCCCCCTCTCTGTTTTTTGTACTCCCACCCTTTCCACCTAATGAACAGACTCCCTGTTTAACACTGTATGGCAGTGCCAGATTCAGTGCCACGCCCTCTTGTGGACAACACCAGTGCTAACACCCTCCAGCCTGTCCCTCAGCCCACCAGAGTGCTGCTCTGCCTGTAGACCAGCAGGGTGCCAACCCAGGAAGCAGTCCAGATGGCCGAATTATCGCAAGTCAACATGGAGGTGGGGGGGAGAACACAACACAGTCACACAGTTTTGTCTTGGACCAAAGAGCATCGCTGGCTCGTGTGTTACATTGTGTGCGGTGAGCGCTTGAAATGGAGCATCTCAGATCTTCTTCCTGTCTGACATTGCCCTAAAGTGTGCACAACTTAGTGTGGCTGCCCAGATGCGCTCCTCCTCCTCCTCTTCCTCCTCCTCCTCCTCCTCGTCCTCCTCCTCCTCCTCTTCGCTCCACACAGCAGACAGGGCTCTGATCAGCCTTGTGTGGTCTTCTCAGATGGAGCCTGAACATGATCTCTTTCCAGGGGAAACGGTTTGTTTTCTCTGCCCGGCTTGCACAAAGAGCCACATTGTTCCTCTCCCCATATCCCACGCTGACTCCCCACTCCAGGTTTTGGGTTACCTGGCCGACGGGGGCTCAGACTTCAGGAGCTTTTTTATTTTTTTGACCGACAGCCAGGAATATAGTATACCCTTCTCTCCTCCACCTATCCGCCCAATCTAAATACGGTACACACCAGTGCTGAGGTTTTTATCCCTCACAACTGATTGCCTGTGACTCCCTACGCTGCTCACTTCCTTCGAGGGAGGAGAGAAATTCTGCTGAGATTAAGACTTTATCCCCGGGCAGTTTGCTCACCGTGTAGAGAGTCCGGCTCGGCTGTCAAGACAGAGGATTGAATCCCCCCGAGGAGAGCCCTCTCTGGCTCCTCTAAAACAATGTAGACAGAACATCCGAGGGCACGCCTACTGATGCACACTAGCCGAGACGGTCTGTGAACACTTTAGTCGTCTTGATGACGCTGGTACATAAATGTGTGATTTACAGATCCGATATCCACCAAATGGCAAATTTGAATCCGTGTTTGCTTTAAAAACCTTCACAGGACGCGACAGTTTGACTGATTCAGATTGTTTTTCTACAGTTATTTGGCTTCGATCGGACAATTCTGACAAAAAACAAAAAAAACAAGACGAAGTTTTGTAATATTACCAAATGTGGTGTTATACTCAAAAGCATCAAATGCTGTGGTGTGCAGCGAGCAGTATTACAGTTCCCGCTGTTGGGGATACCTAACGAGATTTGATCCACTTAGAGGCTTGTCAACACTTGTCCCCCTTTTGTATGATTTCCAGTTGAAATCTACGCAGATACTATTTGATGTTATATTAACTTATGGATGATGCTTATGTAGATTTTCACACACACACACACAAAAAGCTTTATTTCCTCACTTGTTTTGTTTCTTTGGTGATTGTGTGCCGAAGCTCTTGAACGCCTCCTCCTCCCCCTGTCTATGTGTTTATATGCCCACTAGAGAGCAGTGTTTGCCTTTGTAACTTTGCACCTGCCCTTTTTTTTTTTTTTTTTCCTGACAAGAAAGCACCAGGAGGCCCCATAGGCAGTCTGCTGAAAGCCCAATACAATCTCACTGAACACAACACTGCACTCGGTGCCATCTGACTCCCATCCAAGCAGACAGCTTTTTCCTCGCCAATATTTCAGACGATTGCAGCAGCGTCCTATCAAGGATGTAGTCAGCGGCCTCTTCGCTCATCGTGACCTAGAAAATGTCACCCAGCCCCCCCCGCCATCATTCCAAAACTACCTACCCTGTCTGTGTTTGTGTATATGTGCCTACGGAGGAAACACGCTTTCCTGTCGCCCCGCTCATTCCAGCCGACATCCTCACCCACAAGTCATGCCATTAGTGTCAGAGTCATCCTGCCAGGGGGGACTTTGTCAACAGCTGATGACATCACTCCATACAAATAGCTGCCGTGTCAACAAGTGGTTCTGCTCTGACTTCAGAGGCCAAATCTTACACCATCAAGACTGCCATTATTATTACTATTATTATTATTTTCAATCATTGCCATTTCTCACCTGGTACAATATGGGTGTTAATTCAAAGTTTTGACAAAAGTGACTTTAGATGTTTTTTTGTTGTTGCCTGAAATGCATAGGTAGGCTACTTTCTGACCTCCCCTGTCCAACATTTAGCCGCTATCTGGATTTAAACTGTCTCACTGTTTGTATTTGAATAAAGATTAAGTAACCAAGAGCTTTGGTGGAGACCTCTTTGTAAAGTAAAAAATAAATAAAAGTTATTCTAAGAGCAACGACGTGTCTGGTGGATTTATTATTATTATTATTATTATTTTTTAAATACTCCATCCCTGTTTTTAGGTCACTTTTTTTTCAACTGTTATTTTATCGCGCTGTGTCCCTTTAAACCTAAATGTCGGCCATGTCAATTAACAAACTTTTAAAAATAAAGCAATTATCCAGGTTTGAGCAGCAGATAAGGACAGGCAGCGCCCTGCCATCCGTGTAAATGTCTATTTTTAGTGGCAGCGTGTCTGAGAGGCAGCGCATCAGCATTCCTCAAATACTGAAAGTTGGTCGGTGACGGTTAAACCGATGAATGAGATAAGAGAGCAGGAATTCCGGCCCGCGGAGGCTCGCTGGGAACAAGGACTGAAGGATTGTTGGGGGGCGAGTTGTGTTCCGGCCTGGGGCAAATTCCAAGGCTTAGTTAGAGACCAGAAAGGCAGGACAGAAATTAATAATATATATAGTTAACGTGTCTGGGATTGATCCTCGTCAAGACACCTACAGTGAGACAGCACCCAACCGGATGAGCAGCAGTCTGTCAAAATAAAAGCATAAATATACACGAGCTATGAGAATATAGTAAAGGATATTATTATTATTATTATTATTATTATTATTATTA
>NW_007578324.1:120842-124656 GCF_000690725.1 Stegastes partitus
AAGGTGTAGAGATGATGGATGGATGGATTTCTTCCTAGCAACCCAGACATGGCTTTAGGGAAAATGACTGCACTGGATTGGGATTGAACATGTTGTGTTTTAGCTCAGCAGGAGGTGTTTTCAAGTGATGTTTGAGGCAAAGACAACCTATGATGGATCATTTATGAGCTCCAAAAGTCAACCTGAAGTCAGACAAAGTAGATGTGATGCAAAGCAGCAGCTCTATCTGCAGGATGGAGCCTCGTCTCTTCTCACTTCTGATGAGTCACCAGTAAAATCCTCCAGCTAATGACATAATCAGACCACAAGGTGATACGACTTCGTTTCGGCCCGTGTTCGCCGTCCGGCCCAATCTCACCGGTCGGTTCTGTTTCTTGTGAGCCACAGCTGGTTTTGGAGCAGCTCTGCGGTGGACCTAACAATGGGCTTCATGCTGCCTGATGCAGGGAGCTGCAGACAGGAAGCTGAAGTCACATCCTGGAATTGAGATAACCCACCACGACCTCACGTCACCGCTTCCTGTTTGTCCACAAGCATTTTTTTTGTTGTGCCCGCTACAGAATTGTTGTTTTTGACATTCTGAAGCACAAATAAGACAAATAAATCTGTTGTTTATTTGTTTATAACTCGACTGAGGTGGTAAATCACAAAGACTTCTAATGACGGGTGACGCTTAATCCAACTTTTATGTGTTTGTATGTTCTGCTGAAACGATTATCTGAGCCGTTATTATTAATAAATCCGCTAATTACGCAGCTCGTCATTCGCTCTGTTCAGATCCTGAAATGTAATGTTTGCGAGTTAAGCTCCGGTGGCTCGACGTGAGAACTCGTATTCATGTTTGACATCCTGTGCTTTAAAATAATCCGTATTAAGTGATTAAATGGATCAGCTGGAGTCGTTTCCTTCAAGCATAACGTGGCCACTGGAACAATCAGATTCCTGATGTGAGGACTGAACGAATCCCACAATTAATATGAACACAAAGCAGAGTTATCCTGTGTATGGTGACGATACTGAAGATGTTGTTGCCAGAACATCCTAAAGAAACGAAGGATCATCGGCTCATTTATGGCATTTGTGGCACAATAATTCCTCCACCATCAGTGCTTGTAGTGATTACTCATAACAGACACACCGGATGTCCCTGTTTGTAGGTCGTATCTATGACAGAAGGTGCTTTCCTTTTATTTAGAAGTACAGGTTCATTACCCGGCATGCCGTCAGAGGTATTTTCTTCAGAACTGTGCTGGTCAGATCCTGCATGAGGGAATCAGTCACTTCCTCCTCCTCGGTGCAGTCAGTGGGAGGTGGTGCTAAAAGGCAGCGAGGACGCAGTCGAGCCAGAAGCACACGATCGTGTTCGGATTTGTCCGTGTTCCAGTGAAAGTTAAACAAGTCGAGTCCGTCTCTCTTCCACTTTCACTGTCGTTGGACTCAGTCAGGAGGCAAAAGATTGAAATCTTAGAACAATCTGAGCCTAAAAACCCACCAGCNCCATACAAATAGCTGCCGTGTCAACAAGTGGTTCTGCTCTGACTTCAGAGGCCAAATCTTACACCATCAAGACTGCCATTATTATTATTATTATTATTATTATTAATAATAATAATAATAATATTAATAATAATAATAATAATAATAATAATACAGAATAAAGAATAAAGAATAAAGAATTATTATAAGAATTACGAATGAAAGCACTAAGAAACCTGACGAATTAGAATAGGCTTAATGGTATAATTTATTGTTGTTGTTGTTGTTCTTTTTGTTATTGGTAATAATAACAATAATAATAATAAATAATAATGATAATCCTAAAACATTTTTTTTATTCTTTTACACATTAAAAATTTAAAATAAAAACATGGAACAACGTCACCAACATTATAATACAAAAATATTATTAGCAATATCATCATCACTGTCATTATTACTTAAAATGGTTAAAATTGCACATAAAAGATGGAATAGTGCTGATAATCCAGGATTTCGTACAAAAAAGTTTTGTTTTTTTAAAATATTAAAAACTAAGCATTAAAAATAGATACTAGTTAACAAATTAATTTAGCACTAGAATAAAAAAAAAAGAAACTCCAGCATTATTATTTTTGATGAAGTTTTTCTTTGTTGTTTGACTGTTTTAAATTTATTTTTGACTCATTTATTTAAATATATAGATACAGAAATACAAAAGCCAGTTTTTTAAATGACAGATTTAATCTCAGAGATTCTTTTTATCAATTTATTTTATTATTTAGTCCTATTTTATTCTTTATTTATTTGTCAGCACCCTTTCAGTTTGAGGCGAGCAGACTTTTACGCTGCCAGCTCCAACCGGAAATTCCGGCGCTCGGTGGCCTCTGACTTGACGCCGCAGTGCGCTACAGGTTGGACACGTTGTGGTCGGATCAGATTGTGTTTTACCTGCCTGGCTGGGAGCAGGCGGAGCTCACCTGGGGGACGAGGCGCGCGCTTCGATCGGCCAACAAAACGTCCGGCCGGCGTCCAACTTTTCTTTTTCTTTTTTTCTTTCTTCACCTTGTGAGATATTAATGCAAAGACTTGAGGCTGACTTTGGATAAATAATTAACGTGACATGAGGAGCTGAGCCGAGCGGCGGAGCGCGCCTCCACCGCCCAACTCTGACAGGAACAAAACACGACCCGCAGCGGGCCCACAGGTGTGTTTGGTCCTGTGTGTTTTTCATGTCATTTGAAGAGGACCCACTCGGCTGTGATCATGCTGGGAGCGGAGAGCAGGCTGGAGGTCCGGCTGAAGAAGCTGGAGGCGCTGATGAGGAATCCGCAGTCGGCGCTGAACCTGGAAACTCTGCTGGTGAGTCTGAGCTTCCCCCTGAGGGTCTGATCAGGTGCGAGGGAGCATAGTTGGGAGTAATTATTCAGTCACGATCGCATGAGAAGACACGTCCCGGACCACAGCTGGAGTAAACAAACGGAGAGGGAACGGTTTTTATTGACCTCTGTTGACTCTATTGATCCCTCAACAGGGCATTTCAAAGTCTACAGAGAAAATACTGACTGTTATTATGCTTTTTACAACATGTGAGATATCTGAGCTCTTAGTCATTCACCGAAGCTTATCATCTGGCTTTTACTTTGAGTTTCAATCACAGATGTAGCAGAGGGAAGCCCCACCTACAGTCAAGCCTTCTGTGTGCACTTTAATTAAATAGACATATATGAATTATAATGATGGTAAAATGTCAACACCAGCCTTCATATTGACATTAGTCCAGTTAGGCTCCAAACATAAGCCTTCACATTTATTCTACTGGTACTTTCTATAAGTTTAGTGGTAGATTTAAACCTTAATATTTCTATTATTAAGCTAAATACATAAATAGTGTTCTAACCTCAACATTTAGCTTCTCTCTCTCCTGGAGAAGACTCGACTTGTTGCTTTAAATGTGCCATGACTCGACTAAACTCCTCCCTGAAACCCACCCAGCCAGGAGGAGCGTTTAACTCGTCTCCACTCCATCACTGTCTGTTTGCGATTACCTGTTGAACCTCCTGCTGCTGCTCCTCCAATCGACGTGTCCTCCCTCTGACCTGCACTGAGAATGCGTCCGGCCTGACCCCGCCGAGCCCCTCAGCTCCATCAGGCCACGTTTTCTAACCGCCTCAACGGGATCTCGCACCAGTTTGTAGTTTCTGCATCACTTTCCTTACCTATTATAGGACGGGGTTTCTTCCTACGGCTTCCTCCCACAGTCCAGAAACATGCTGAGGTTAATTGGTGATTGTAAATTGTCCGTAGGTGTGAATGTGAGTGTGCTTGGTTGTCTGGT
>NW_007578324.1:126702-148970 GCF_000690725.1 Stegastes partitus
GCGAAACCAGTTCAACATACAAGCAGCAGAATCTGTTTGGCCGGTTGTTTTCCAGTCGTGGTGACACCTGTGGGCAAAATGTTGAACATGTTGATTCCAGGTAAATATATAATGAAAGAAAACAAACTTTTTGTTTTTGATCATTTATGGCGTTGTGACTTCTTTATGAATCACAGAAGGTCTTTTTCCTGATCTCTCTACTTCTGGTTGTGGCTGTGTTGTTTAGAAATGAGCCCACAGTGAGTAAAAATCACCCCGAAGCTGCTCAGAGTTCAGAGTTAAACCCTCGACGCCACGACAACAGCAGCAGAGCTCACAGGAAAACCAACGTCTGGATGCAAACTTCATGGTTAGATCTAAATAATAAGAGGAAGAATTAACCTAAACTTTTTTTTTTTCAACGTGAGCCCCTAAATGTTAAAAGACGTTTTGTACTATAATCAAAAGATTTAATTCGGCTGATTAGCTTCGAGCGTCCACTTGATCTTTTCTAGATGTTTGAAGATCAGTGCAGCAGATGGAGAAGACGCATCACACATGAACATATAAAACCACCAAGTATGAGGGAATCAGTTCAGTTTTACACTAAATAGGACGAACACAATCACAGTGGATCGTGCAAAGCTTGAGCTCTGATCTGATTGTGAACCCCTTAATAAATAAATGTCCTAATGAGAGAAGCAATTTACAAAAGACTCGTGCAGTCGTTTACTTTAGGTAAATGTCAAACAGGTAAATTGATTATTTGTTGATATAAAGTCTACAAAAGAACAATATTTATATTCTTTGTCACTTAAACATAAAGTTAATCTAACTGCAGATAAGACGGATACAAGTGCAGACGTGTTAGCAAACAGCGGAACGTGTTGTTTTTTCTATTTCAGGTTCCTTTTATGAACCGAGGACAGATTAAGCGGCTCTTTTATAAACCAGGTTTCAGATTCGACGATGCAGCGACCTGAACAAACGTATTATTTAGTCACACGTTCCCACAGACTGCACACGCTCCAGATGTCTCGCTGAAAACACCTCCGATCAGGACCAATTTACATGCAGCGTGATTCAAACATTATAAAGTTCACCGTCGCTCACACACACACACACACACACACATATGCTGTGTAAAATGATCACAGATCCTCCGCCTGAGTCCAGACCCATAAGCTGTTTGTCCCACAATAGCTTCTGAGCCTTTCGATCTATTTCCACCCGTCTGCTGCGGTGGGGGAGATCTCTCTCCTCACCGCTGCTATTTAAAGGTGCAGAATTGTTCCACATGCCCCTGGCCGCCCACTCACATGTCCACGAACAAACACATACCGCTTTAACTCCTAATACACACACACACACACACACACACACACACACACACACACACACACACACACACACGTATAACGCCGTGCTGGGTGACTCCACTTGACCCCTTGTTTTTGGGGAACAGAGGGTCATACTACACCCGCCCTCATGCGTTTGGATCACAGAGGCATTTGGGCTCTGCATGAAACCCAACACCGCTGGTATAAGCGCCGATGACACCGCCGAGGTCCCCGGCTTTCAGCCCGGTGCTGCCCGTCCCTGTTGAGGCGTAGGGACGGGTCGGTGCTGGTGATGGTCTGTGAGTTCAGGCAGGCGGCTGGAACAACATCACGTCACCGTTTTTTTTTTCTGTTACATGATTTGTTATGTCTATACATCCGACCGCCATTGTCCTTTTTTTAGTATTTGTTTTGCTTTGCGGCGCATTAGCGTTCCGGTTTTTCTTGTGCTCAGTTTACAGAAAACTGCTTCTTCCTTCTGTCGCTGCTTCCTTCATTCAGTCAGTTTTGTCGGCAGGAGGTCAGAGGTCACCCAGCTACGGAGATCTGAGTTCAGCTTTTTCATGTTTGTCAGTTAGTTATTGAACAATCCAACCAAACCCGAGGAGTGTTTCTAGTGTTGGATGATGTTTTATGTTCCTACTTTAGTATTTAGCTGATGAGGCAAAGCTGTTATTAACAAAAGGACGTTTAACCTTCTGAACCCGAAGCAGCTTCTCTTCACTTTTTGCTCTGTCACATTTTTTATTTTTCCTCGTAATATAAAGTCCTGCACATCTATGGAAGCGGCACAACCACGGCTAGAAGTAGAAAGTGTCTTTTGCACAGTATAGAGGCGTTACAATACCAATCATGATAAAAAATGTAAATAAAAAGACAAGCAAGAGTTGTATTTCTAACTTATTTTCCTTTTTTTTTTTAAATGTCATTTTATTTTACAGAAATTGAAAAACCTGCGATCAACATTGTCAATATTTTTCCACGCAGGTGTTATGAATACTGGAAATAATGTGATTCTACATACGACAGATGTTTTATTGCTTTACTCATCTCCCTTTCTGCTTTGTGCAGCCTACAGTTTAAAAGTTGTAGATTTTTTACTCCATGACTGTCGGTCGCAGCAGAGTCACTAATGGCTTCATAAATGTGTCGAGGAGTTTAGAATTATTCTATTTTCACAGAATCTGGTTTCTGCAAACGGTTTATTTTTGGTGATTTTTTTCAAATTGAGATGCAGAGTAAAGCATTTTTAAAGAAATGTCACAGGTGGATAGTTCAAGGACCGTTGGAGAATTCTTCCAGTTTCTTCATGTTTTTCTCTGGTGTTCAGAGGGATAATACACTAGAAGTTGAATGCTTTTTATTTGTCTCTGTTTGTCGACCTCTTCCCTAAAACTGATTCATGTATTTCTTTTGTCGTCTGTCTTTCAGGATTCCATCAGCGCGCTGGCTCATGACTTGAACTATCCTGCCCTGCGGAAGAACAAGAACATAGAGTCGTTTCTGAACAGATGTAAGAGCTGCAGTGTGTTCGTGTGAACCGGGTCAGAATGATGATGCTTTTAACGGCTTTATATAAAAGTGTGTTCTTGTGTCTTGATGCATGACGTTCAGGCCTCTCCTACACGCTTCATACATGAGACAATTTGCTGCAGTTGCTTCTGCAGAAGGTCACGACAGAAACATGAATAAACACGTCTGCAGTGTGGCTACTGGAGGGCTTTTGGTATTCAGATTAACTGCTGTTTGGCCATGACAGAGTTCACAGCCAAAACATTACTAACTGTTAGAGATGTGTCACTTTTGCGCAGCCTTAGTTTGTTTTCCTAATAATTTCTTTCCTCTACGTCCTTGTCTAAGACAATAAAAGCCATAAACACGCCCACACGACAGGCTGAAATGCTGCTAGTGTGACTAAAATTATTATTTCTGCTCAGCTACCCCGTTTCTAATCCTTTAACGGCTGCGGTACATGTCATCGAACTGGTAGAACTTTAGATGAAAAAAGCTCCTTCTCCTGCACAACCTTTCTCTGAACCCACGTCGTCGCAGCTTGACCTTGGGTTTTGTTTTTTTTGATCCCGGCAGATGAGAAAGCGGCGAGCCAGCTGCGAGAGCTGCAGGTGAAGCTGGAGGACTTCGATAGGGTGAAGCTGATCGGGAGAGGGGCCTACGGAGAAGTGCAGCTGGTGAGATGTTTCTGATGAATAAGTGCAGTTTTTTTTTTTCATTTTATTTGCAGCAGTGCAGTGAATATAAAGACACCAGACACCTGTGAACCACTAGAGGGAGCAACAATCTGCAAAAACACACAACATGCAACCTTGACAACTTGTTCTTGGTGTTCCAGATGTAGCTGCAACTTTTTTTCCTTTTTGCTTTCTCACATCACGGCCATCTTAACGGACTGTAGGTTTAAGGCAGCCAGTCATTCTTTGCTCTCCTTAAGTCCCAGTATTTTCCAGATGTCTGCCTCTCTCTCTCTCTCTCGGTTCGTGCTGGTAGAATCTGGTATCCGCTGAGTGTCTTGTGGCGGAGACGAGTCTGGACAGGCTCGGTGTGTGGGAGACGAGTGTGAAGTCTGGTGTGGGGGTGTGGAGGCGGGGGGGACTTTGTGTGTTTGTGCCTGAAATCTTGTGTAAGCATGTCTTTTTATGGGTGTGTACTACAATTATGGCTTGCCATCTCCGTCTGTGCTTCTTCCCTCGTGTTATCTCGGTCGCTGTGACATTCTTACGCTCGTGTTCTAATTGTCCTCGCCGAGTTATCGCTGTTTACATTCTCCTTCCTCCTCCCGCCTTCTCTCCTCCGCTCCAGGTCCGTCACAAGGCCTCGCAGAAGGTCTACGCCATGAAGCAGCTCAGCAAGTTCGAGATGATCAAGCGGTCCGACTCGGCCTTCTTCTGGGAGGAGAGGCACATCATGGCCTTCTCCAACAGCCCCTGGGTCGTCCAGGTGTGCACGCGTACGCCGAGCATTCACATTAAAAAGCACAAGAAGCATGTTTCTGGGTCAAGGCTCAGCTTGTCCCCAACACAGACCGACTGAGTTGTTGCTAAATGTTTGGCCTCTTTGGACACACACTCATTGCGTTGTACAGACTTCATTGTGTTGATTCACCTGTACAGAATGTTCAGTGTAATTACACTGATGAGGTGAATCCAGAGTTAAAAAACATTCTTCATAACCATTATTATAAAACCAAATATCTGTTTTTCTTCCTTGATTGATTGTCGTACAGCAGCGGCTTTAGGATCGGCAATCATTTTTTGGTTTTGCATCTATTTAAATCATCATATTGTGCGTTTCTGGAAATTAATTATGAGGACCTTTCATAGCTAGAATTGCACCTATTGACGGAAATCCAATGTTGAGATATTCCAAGACAAAAACATCTGCAGAAACATGAGTTAATTTAATTTGTAGATCACTCCGAAGGCTTCATAATTTATATTTTATTGTTGCGGTGTGCAGTAAAGACTGGACAATAACAGTGCACTGAAAACGTAAAACAGTGCAAACAGACATATATAAAGGAATAAATTATATCAGCAAATAAAAGTCCTGTATCTCTATTGAAACAGCACAAATATGGCAAGAACTAGAGAGACCTCACAAAGCTCCTCCATGCAGTATGACGACATTATAACGGCAAAATCCTAAAATAAGGAAAAATACAAGCTTAATTTCTTTGTTTTTTTTATTTTAGAAAATCCAACAAAGCTTGGAATCAACATGTGGGTGTGTTACCTGTAGCTGATGACTCCAGATGTTTTACTCCATCGCTTTTTAATTTATTTCCATACATGTCTCCTGTTGACGTAAACACAGCCTGCAGTTCAGCTGACAGATGACTTAACTTTTGTCATGTGACCGTCGGTTGCTGCTGAGTCATTAATAGTTTCACAGAAGAGAACAGAATGTTTTTACAGAGTCATGTTAGTGCAAATAGATGATTTCTGGCAATGTTTTAAGTAGACTTTGGATGAAATACCACGAGTTTGGTTCATTTTCCCAACAGCATGGCTCATCGAACGACTAGTTAGAAGAAAGATTCATTTTGGAAAGCTAAAAACTGGACAAGTTCTGTTTTTGCAGTTTCTGGCTCTAATGAATGGTGTCAGTTTGGCTTTTTAAAAATTTTTATTTGAAGATAACATGCTTTTCACACCTGTCAAGTTTCAGACGGTTACTCTTATAAATCCTTAATCAGTTTTACCAGCTTTACTCCCCAGTTAATGATGTGACATTATAATGTTGGCATGAAGGTGGGGATAATAATTCCTGACTGAGTTTTACTGTCTGCTGTTCTATGGAGAGGGCTGCACGGTGGCTCAGTAGTTAGCACCGTCGCCTCGCAGCTAGAAGGTCGCTGAGGTGAGGACACCCGGGATCTTTCTGTGTGGAGTCTCCATGTTCTCCCCGTGCAGTGTGGGTTCTCTCCGGGTTCTCCGGCTTCCTCCCACAGTCCAGAAACATGCTGAGGTTAACTGGTGATTGTAAATTGTCCGTAGGTGTGAATGTGAGTGTGCTTGGTTGTCTGTCTCTAAGTGTAGCCCTGTGATAGACTGGTTACCTGTCCAGGTGAACCTGCCTTCACCCTGAGTCAGCTGGGATAGACTCCAGCCCCCATGACCCTAGTGAGGATTAAGGTGTAGAGATGATGGATGAGACACAACAAACACACACAGTGTGTAGTCAGAGTTCTGACTTGTAGTCTTGGAGTAACATCGTGTGAATTTGTTCGCTCTTTGTTCAGCTCTGCTGCGCCTTCCAAGATGATCGCCACCTCTACATGGTGATGGAGTTCATGCCCGGCGGAGACCTGGTCACGCTCACCATGAACTACGACATCCCTGAGAAGTGGGCTCGCTTCTACACGGCCGAGGTGGTGCTGGCGCTCAACGCCATCCACTCCATGGGCTTCATCCACCGCGACGTCAAACCCGACAACATGCTGCTGGACCAGCACGGACACCTCAAACTGGCCGACTTCGGCACCTGCATGAAGATGGACTCGGTAGGTGGACTTTACTGATACTTTCACTGCTTTCATTTGTCAGACAACACGCCTCCTGAACCAGTTGAAACGAGAGCGGATTGCCGTTTGTGCCACAGCGGTGCGTTTGCAGGGCCTTAGTGCACCACCAGGTGTTCAGACGGTGAAGTGAAACTCTCGCAGGCTGTTTTTTAAAGGCCTCAGAGGTTATTGTGCTAAACAGCCAATCTAGAGCGCGGCAGAGGTCCCGCCTCTGCTGTGGGTCAGGAAATGTTTTTCAACCTTTTGTTTTCACCACAGCAATTTCAGAATAGCTGGTTGCACACATTGGAGCTCCCTGTAAATCTACCAGAGTGTGTGTCGTGTAATTTCTTCTCCTGTGCAAACACAAAGTCCAAACAGTCTGACTCCAGAGAAGAAGCTCCAAACAGACTCTGTACGGCTTTTATATCTGTGATTATGATGATCTGTTGTCCTCTCCCTTGTCTCACAATGAAATATTATTAAAAATCACTCCTTTTCTTTTGTGTTTCTGGTGCATCATGTTGTGTGTTTGTAGACGGGCATGGTGCACTGTGACACCGCTGTAGGGACACCGGACTACATCTCCCCCGAGGTGCTGCAGTCTCAGGGTGGAGACGGTTACTACGGCCGCGAGTGTGACTGGTGGTCTGTCGGAGTGTTTATCTACGAGCTGCTGGTTGGTAAGTGACACATCCAGTCATGCATGAGCAACACAGTGTGATTGAGTGCTTATTGTTGGCGTCCAGGACGTTGGAGTGGAGCCGCAATCACTGAATCAATGGGCTAATCAACAGCAGTACATGCATTATGTAAATCGTTCTTGCTGTACGGAAGTTGAAATTGAACACAAGCCCCCTTAGATTAGTCACTGTGAGCTCTTTTCTCTTCTCGGTTCAGTGTTTAGAAGCTTTGACCTCTGGTCCGTCTCACAGGTGAAACTCCTTTCTACGCCGAGTCCCTGGTCGGAACCTATGGGAAGATCATGAACCACCAGAACTCGCTCGTCTTCCCCGACGACGTGGAAATGTCTCAGGACGCCAAAGACCTCATCTGCGCCTTTCTCACTGACAGGTTTGCACATAGAGGCCTAACTTGTGTTTTGTGCTTTAATGGGACTCGGGAATGTTTCTCTATTTCAGGCTGCGTTGCATGTGCAGACAGCTGGACTCGCGCCCAGCCTTTTCTCGTCCTACTCTACTGTTTTCTTGATTGCTGGACTGTGTCCCGCTGAAGTGACACAGTTTGGGTCAGAGAGCAGAGCAGAGAGCAGTCACCTCGATTTCTGTAAAAAGAGAAAAACGGTTGACGCGACGAAGTTCCCACCAGCTCAGAAATGTTCATACGTTTCTTGTTGTCAACAAATCCCAGGAACAGACCAAACCCAGCATCAGAATGTGTGACTTCCAAAACACTTCCACCATCACCACCTGTGGCTTTCTGCTCCAGTCTTTTGTTTTGCCTCAACTCAACATGTAAATATCTATAAACAGGCCAAAGAAATGGTTTTATGCAGTAAAAGCATTTAAAAAATAAAATTTAACAGCAGACTAAACATGTTTTTTTTTACCACCTCGGAAACCTCAAAACACACCAGCGGGTTTGAATGTCACGTTAAAAATTACTAAAATTAAACAATTCAGTGAAGCCAGAAGCTGTGAGAACAAAAAGACTGACTGTCCTTGAACTACTCGCTGTTCAATCGGCACGATAAAACAAATCTCAGCTTAAAATCACAACATTTTGTCAAAATCGCTTTATTCTACGACAAAAATAAATAGTTTCCACTGATCATCCAGCCATCATCTCTTAGTCCTCACTAGGGTCATGGGGGGCTGGAGTCTATCCCAGCTGACTCAGGGTGAAGGCAGGTTCACCTGGACAGGTAACCAGTCTATCACAGGGCTACACTTAGAGACAGACAACCAAGCACACTCACATTCACACCTACGGACAATTTACAATCACCAATTAACCTCAGCATGTTTCTGGACTGTGGGAGGAACCCGGAGAACCCAGAGAGAACCCACGCTGCACGGGGAGACCATGGAGACTCCACACAGGGTGTCCTCACTGGGACGTGAACCGGCGACCTTCTAGCTGCGAGGCGACGATGCTAACCATCGAGCCACCTTGCAGCCCTTCCACTGATCAGATTCAGTAAAAAAAAATATAAAAAACATGGCAATCCTCAGCACAGCCAACAAGCTATTAGTGACTCAGCTGTAATCGACAGTCACATAACAGACATTCAAGGACTTGTTTGGCCAAACTGGACGGATCTGCAGATCGGAGACTAAAATGGGAATAAAACAAAATGTATGTAGTGGAATATTTGTACATGTAGATTCTAGGTTTTTAAATTTTTTGTCGTGGCATATAAACAGGATACCAGTTATTTCTGCACAAAAGACATGCCTGAGTTCAGCCTGCTTCTGGATGTGGCTGTGCTGTTTCCATAGAGATGCAGGACTTTTATATTTTAATGAAAAATGAGCCCACAGTGAGAGAAACATATGACAGGAAACTGTTTGTTTGGGAGTCAAAAAAATAAACTCGAGGGTGAGCTGAGAGAACATTTCTCCAACCAGAAAAGAAAAAGTTTATTTGGTGTAGTTTACAATACGTGAGGTCAAATTAAAAATGAACTCCGGGTTCGTTCTGATGAAGGAACATGTCGCCGAGCTCTGAGGCACAGGACTGGCTTTTCTGTCACAAACAACATTTGTTGCTTGGATGAATTCATCGTTAGTTTTGGCCTTTTCGTGGGATTTATTGACGATAACAAAATAGAAAGTATCACCAGATTTTTCCTTTCATAAAATTTAAACTCTGCCCAGTTTGCCCAGAATGATATCCGCGACTCCAACTGTTGCATAAATACAAACGGCGCCATTTTTATATTAGTAGTACCCTCAATTTTAAAGGTAACAGTTGGATGAATGGGTGTGAGGGTCTTGTTCCTGGATAGTGGCCCATCCCCCTGGAAAAACAAAAAAACACTTCCTGTTTACATTAGTAGCCCCGCCCACAGGAGGGCTCACACACAGGCCTCTTTCTGCTTCAGTACAGAGCGGCCTTTCATTTCTCCCTCGCTCAGTTTATTTACCTTCTCACTCGCTATTCTCTCACCACAGACAGAATCTGGCATGTGTGTTCGGCCGGCCAGCCGCGCACATACGCCCCCACGTATCTGCGAGCGCTGACCAATGACAGCGTTCACCACTTAACCCACATGCTCTGTCACTGTCTCCCCATGCTGCTGAATCACTCCTGTAACCACCGCCACCCTCTCCTTTTGGATTTTTTTTTTTGTTTCCTTCCTCTCCACATGTTTTTCATCACCCACCATTTGTAAAAGTTTCTTGCTTGGTGCCACTTTCCATTTCTCTGTTCTCCTTCTTTTTTTTTTTTTTCTCCTTCTGCAGTTTTCTGTGGCGCCGAGTTGGTTGCATGTCACTTAGTTTTCACGCAAATAAAAAAAAAAAAACTCTTCTCTTTCTTCTTCCTCCTCCACCCCTGCCCTCTCCTTCCTCTTGGCTGGATC
Source organism: Stegastes partitus (assembly GCF_000690725.1). NCBI lineage: Eukaryota > Metazoa > Chordata > Actinopteri > Pomacentridae > Stegastes > Stegastes partitus. The sequence goes on from NW_007578324.1 coordinate 136,589, forward strand.
TGGAATGTCCCACACGTGGCAAAGCCCAAACTGCCGCACCCCTCCAGCCCTGTACCCAGAGGTGGAGGAGGGTGAAAAAAAAAAAAAAAGGGGGTGGATGAGGCGAGAGAGAAAAAGAATGTATGTGTGGAGTGAGAGAGAGAGAGAAAAAAAAAAGAAGGAGGGAAGGTGTTGTGTTGGTGGTTGATCCTGCTGGAGCTGCATTGTCTTGGGGCTTGACTGGGCAGAGGAGGCTTCTGGGGCGCGTCCGGTGTCCACCAGTGGTCGTGCGGCTCTCCATGCTGGTCAGTGCGGTCGGCGCCGAGCGGTCACTCCGCCGGGCTCTGAGTGTTTGGGGATGACATGCTGGTGGCGGTGGTGGGGAGGAGCGGAGCGGGGGTGTGTTCTGTGTTCACGCTCAGGCGACTTGTGCTCACTTGTCTGACTGCTCGCTCCTGTCGCCGAGTGCAGGAAGGTCCGGCTGGGCCGCACCGGAGTGGACGACATCAAGCGTCACCCCTTCTTCAAGAACAGCCACTGGACCTTCGACAACATCCGCGAGAGTAAGTGTGTGTGTGTGCATGCTTTGGAACTTTAAATCCCTTGAATGCAGGTGCAGATTTTCCCCCCTTTGCCCTTTTTCAGCCTCTCTTGTGTCGCCGTTCCCTCTTGTTTTGCTTCTCTTATCATCTCCGGCTCATTCCTCCGCAGATCTGTTTCACTTCAAGCCGGAGCTCCAAGTTTATTTCCAGCTCCTGAGCCATTAAGCCTGCATATATGGGACACATGCGCTCCATACGCTCCCCCTCTCTTATCCCACGTTATGGGACGGGATGCTGTGCGGAGCGGGATGATGCATAAAACCTGCAGGATAACCGGCTGCATATGGGTGCCACTCCAGAAGCATACATTAGAGAAAATCTATAAAAGCGCTGCAGCTTTTACTGTTCAGTTTACGCCGTGTAAAATAGCAGTAAACTGTCTGAGAAGTTTATTTTTGATACCTCTTAAAGAACATACAGACGAGACACACATATCTCCATTTAGCCGAGCCCAGAGTGAAACAATACCTCCTGGTGTTGTAGATAATTACATGAACGAGCCTTTGACGAGATTATTTTTGCCGTAAAGACACTTGTTGCATCTGACATACAAGAATGTGACGCAGCCCCGTCGTTTAGGCTCGTTTCACGTGATTAAAAATATCTTAATGATTTACATTTGCAGTTTGGCAAAAAGGAAAAAGAACAAAGCATCAATGCAAAATCAGTAATAAACCCACATCTGTTCAGTACAAACTGGAATATGGGTGGAAAAGTGCTGATATGTCAAGTCAACAGATTAGTATTTAAAGGAAAGAAAAGGATCAGTAATGCAGAGTAACAGCCAAACGGAGCCACACGTTTTCTTTTCTAGGTCAAATAAACTCAGAAACATATTACCTCATGTGGTGGAAAACAGATTATTTGTTCTAACACACATCAGCATTATCAAGTTTGTGCTTCGCTGTGTTCCTCCACTCACACCACGTCATTATTTACGCTGAAGGGGGAGAAAAAAAGGGACATATTAGGAATATGAACAGCACCTCTGTGTCTGTGTATAATTACATTCAGACTCTTTTTCTTTGCCTCTCCCTCTCTCTGAGCTTCACCTGGCTCTGATTAGGACGACAGACAGAACTCCTGATCAGAGCCTGGCAGTCTGGAACACGAAACCACCGCTGTGCCACCGCTGTGCCGCTCAGCTCCCTTCATGTTTGCTCATGCCATGTCCTGTCGCACACACACGCAAACACACACACACTCCAAACATGACTCTAATTCCCGCAGAGCTGCATGTCGCTTTCTGAGTGTGTTTAGGAGTGGCGTTGCCCCCTGTCTCCTATGTTAACTGTTCGGGCCTCATCTTCCCCCCGGTTGACTTTATTAAACGCTGCAGCTCCACGGACGGACAGACGGACGGATGTATGGATGCATGGGACGGGAGGCAGCATCCTCCCCCTCCCCGGCGGCGGCGGGCGGGGCAGGCTGTGTGGCCTGTGTGGACCGGTCTAATGAGAGGGGCGCCCCAGTTTGGAGGGTTCGCTCCGGCTCTCTCACTCTCACTGTGGCCACGGCTGCCTGTCATTAGTCGCCCGCTATCAGAGAGCATTCTGGGAAGTCATACCACAGAGGCCTCCGTGGAGCGGCCCTGTGTCTCTTTCTGTCTCACCGCATTTTCTTTTTTTTTTCTTTTCCTCGTCTCTTCTTTTTTATTTCCCCCCGTCGTTTGTTTGGTCCCTGCGCTTGATCTCTCCCTGTACCATCTTCCAGTCACATTTGTCACGCTGGGGGTTGAGTCTTGACCCAATGAGCTCCTCTGCTCAGTGCCAGAACTTCCCTGGTCTGAGGAACTTGATCCATAATGGCAGCTTTTTTTTGTTGTTTTTTTTGTTTCCCCCTCTTAATTAGGATCTATTTATAGGCTAAACGGGGGTAGCTTAGTGTTATCTGATTGGCCCCCTTCACACGTTTTTGCCGGCGTATTGTGTGCAGGCTTTTTGAAGCGCCTGGCTGTGTGAGAGCAGAGCAGAAGGAGCGTTCTCTCTCCTGGCGTGGTCGGCCTCGGTTTGTGAAAGGCGCTGTGTGTGGGGCACAAAGCGAGCTCTGTACGGGAGAAGGAGTGGTGTCAGGCTCACGCCAACCTGCAGAAAACTTACTCCTACTACAAGCCAAAGTTGGCACCGAGTTTCCTCCAAAAAAAAAAAAAATCCTCAATGCTAAAAGTTTTTTTTTTAAAGCTGTCTTTTAAATTTAAAATACCTGCAGGACAAGATTTTAATCTCCGAGTGTCTCATTTGATGTAAAGCAGCTCTTTCCTCTCCTTATTTCCTCAAACCCTCCTGGCTTGCACCTCCTCCTCCTCCTCCTCCTCCTCCTTCTTCACTTCATGACTCTCTCCCTCTGTTTCTGTCTTCCAGCTGTGGCCCCAGTTGTGCCAGAGCTGAGCAGTGACATAGACACCAGTAACTTTGATGACATAGAGAATGATAAAGGAGATGCTGAGACCTTCCCTCCGCCCAGAGCCTTCGTGGGCAACCAGCTACCATTTATCGGCTTTACTTACTTCAAGGAGGATCAGTGAGTGTTTTTAAGCTGATGTTTGCTTTGCTTTTCTCTGCTGCTGCACTCAGGATTCAGCTTTTGCTAAAGTTGGCCGAGCTTTTCTACTTTTAATAATGAAACTGGGGTTTTATACAGAAGCTATTCAAAGTGTGTGAATGTGTTGCAAAGGCCGCTGTAATCTACGGAAACAGGCGTGACACCTTTAATACAGTCCAACGCCGGTCGGACACTGTTTGCCTGTTTGAGCGCCACACTGCTGCCTTGTTCTGGCAGACCCTGCTCTGCTTACGATGAATCCTGGTTTTTAAAGTTTGTTAAGGGTTGCATGCACAAAAATGAAGATTCAGCTTCCTGTATCTGAACACTTTGTCATTATTCTGACAAAATTATGGGGCTGAATGCACGAATATTGACTGATAATAACTTTGATATGTCGACCTATGTGCTTATCGGCAGTGGACGTGGGAAGTTTTAAAAATTATTAGCTGTTTTCTCAAAGCCGGTCTCATGAAAAGGGCTTCAGATTCTTTGCCCATAATGCAGCCAGAGTCATTTAATGGTTCCCAGAGATCCCAGCAATACAAGTCCACCAACATGGCTAACAGTTGGCAACCAGCTTTGTGGGTTTCTTGGATTGCTCCAAAGGTAAATCCGTGCAGATGTAAGAGGAAGGCTGGAAGATCTTCAGACCTTATTGCTTTTTTCCACGGCGCACGCTTCCAGGTTTTGTGCTCAGTGCATGAGCTTATGGGTACCGAGTGCAAAAGCTTTTTAAATGATGGTCATAAAGTCATGTAACCAGTGTTTGGATGAACAAAGCGGTTGGCATCACAGATCCGGTTGTGGCAGAAATCACTTGGTTGTAGAAAGTTGGAGCTGTGGGTTGTGTGGGATGCTGTCAGGGTTCGGTAACGTACCTCAGGTAAACTCAGCTACAGACTTTCACGGCCGCTCTTCTCCGTTTCAGACTGCTGAAGGGAAACAACAGCTGCTCTGTGGAGGAGTCCGAGGACGGCAAGGAAAGCTCGGAGGAGAAGGAGGATTGTTCGGACAGTAGGAAAGAGGTGGGTGTTTTTGTGTATGAGGTCTTTATTTTAACGGCAACAGAGGAGAGATAAAATACACAGATGATGGAGATAGATCAGAGAGGAGTCGTAATTAAAATTTCTGGCCATCTGCATTTCTGTATGTGTGAGCAGCTGCAGAAAAAGCTTCATCAGCTGGAGGAGCAGCTCGACCATGAGATGCAGGCCAAAGATGAGCTGGAGCACAAGTGCAAGTACGAGTGGACACGCACGAACACACAAAGCTGAGCGCCATTGAGATGTATGACGCTACTGACTGTACAAACATTAGTCGGCTTCATGATGAAGCGTCGCAGTCGAGCAATAAATCACTGAGTGTTTTTCAAAGTGTTTCGCTGCCGTAAGAACGAAACGGATGCATTGCGATTAATCTATATGCAACGTTTTACCTCCAGCGCACCAGCTGCTATTCATCATTATTGTTTTGGACAGAGAAACAGAGCGTCGCTGAAAAGATTGCTGGTTTCTATCAGCCCCCGAAGAGAATTTCATGTCAGGCACGTCAGGAAATATGCAGCATCGTTCAGAGAAAGCAGAAGTGACGCGTCGTCCCACCAAAGCTGAAGCTTTTGGAGATTCGATTTGTAAAAGGCAAAACTTTTAATAAAAGGCGGTAAAGTTGTGAACATTTAGATGTTGTAGAAGAAATTTTAAAACAACCCCACTGGTAGAAAGGACATTTTTTCACCTGGTGATGTGTATTTTAGTGTTTTTTTTAAATGCTGGAAGACTCACCACCATCATGGCCTCCACCTTGAAACTGCAATGTTCCCGATGACAGTCTCAGAAAAAGTGGATTCAGACTCTGGATGTTTCTTCAAACCCAAGAAACCAGTTCTGCCAAATTGGGCTTGTTGTGCCATTTTTCTTCTGGTTTGATCGTGTGCGGCTGAATTGTTCCAATGCAGCAGCTTACCACTGTGGAGATTAATTTGACAGCGTGTGAGCAGATTTGTAAGTGAGCTGGTGTGCTGGAGCTGCAGCAAATGTGGCCTGACATTACATCTAAGCCAATTTAAGGAACATAAAGATTATTTTCATGGACATAAATCTTTTATATAACTACTAATATGCAACTTTAATACACAGAGATGATTCCTTTGGGGGTTAATCGCATGCATTATGTGTAAATTTGCATAAAAACAAAGAAAAACTCTCATAACTTAGTGATTTAGTAAATTCTAATCACTGTTTTTCCTTCCCAGAAACGCCACCAACCGTTTAGACAAGCTGGTCAAAGAGCTGGACAAGGAGGTGAGAAGTTTCAGCGCTTCAGCCACGTACCAGGTGATGAAGTCGGTCAGAGTTTGTCTCCGCTCACGTTGCGTTTGTCTCGTCAGATGAACAGCAGGCAGAGAGTGGAGGCCTCGCTCAGGCAGCTGGAGAGAGAACGAGCTCTGCTGCAGCACCAGAGCGCCGAGAATCTGCGCAAGGTGGAGATCGAAGCCGACAGGAAACGCGGCCTGGAGAACGAATGTGAGCAAATCTTATCCAAATATTAGGCTCACAGCTACCAAATGTGCATTTCTGGTTCATTAGTTGTCGTATGAGTTCATTAAACTCAGAGTAATCAGCCAAACCAAACAGCGGTGTGTTTAGACAGGTTCTGTATATGTCACCTGTGAAGCTGATCGGCTCTGTTTGGCAATTACAGCTTCTTCTTTTTAAAAATGAATCTTAATGAAACTCATCCAGGGAGCCTCGTTTCTCGCTGCGTATCAATGCTCCCTCTCGTCGGATGGATTGTGCTCTATCAAATACTAAATTAACTCCGTGACTCTGCGTTTACTCATCAGTGAACAATCTGAGGGACCAGCTGGAGGATCTGAGGAAGAGGAACCAGAATTCACAGATCTCCAATGAGAAGAACATCCAGCTGCAAAAACAAGTGAGGCGGGAGCTCATTAGCATCACCCAGCATTTATCTTCACACAGCCCTCGTCTTTCCTCTATTGATCATTTCTCATATTGCTTCACTCTTTAGTTTCCCTGCCAGAAACTGTGACCAGCGTTTTGATCGTTCTTTCTGACCACGGTTTGCCTTCGGGGGAGAGAAAAAAAGTTTCAGCTCCTTTGTGTTTTTTCTTTTTCTATCTGTAGCTCGAGGAGGCCAATACGATGCTTCAGGCTGAGCAGGAGGGAGTCGGGCGGCTGAAGAAGAGCCAGTCTGAGGTGCAAAAACAAGCCCAGAGCCTCGAGGTCAGCCTCAGGGAGATGCAGGAAAAGTGCAGCCAGCTGGAAAACAGCAAGATGGAGCTGGAGAAGCAGCTGAGGGGGCTGCAGGCCGAGCTGGAGGAGGAGAAAAGAGACCGCAACCTTGGGACAGAAACTATTACTGACCTGCAGGGTGAGGCGTGGATATCTATTATTGCGTATTGAAATGCGATGAGATTTGAAAAGTTGAATTTCCACAAAGCAAAACTCTTGTCAGATCACTAAAACCACCTGATTCGTTGGTGCAGCTTTGCTTTTTTTTGGCATGTAAACGAAATGTGAGTAAACTCTTGCAGAATTGCGGCTTTAACAGTCTTGTTATGTGCACAGCCTGCTCAAAGATGTGGGAAATTAACAGCAAGCCAAAGAAAAGAGATGCAGTTATTACATTTTATTTCAATAATCACCTCTCTGGTAAACTTTAATGAGTCTATTAAGCGAATATAAAAAGGGCAGTTCGCTACCTCCACTGCATGTAATCGCATCGATCTTCAGAACTACTGCGGTAAACATCTCCTCGGTAGCAGGAAAAAAGCCGTTACACAACTTGGAGCTGGAGGCTGAGCGGGGTATTAGCTGTGAATCGTTTTTTGGACCGGGCCTTGGGAAATGTCTGATCATAGGTGGAAACATCTGCTCAAAAGGCTGCGAGTGAAGCAAGAGGCTGTGAAAGCCAAAAGCCAGAGCAGAGCCAGAACCTCTAGTTTGGAAACATGTTGGGTCCGTGCAGGGAGGCCAGGCGCTGAGGTCAGAGGGGCGGGACCAGAACCAGAACAGTGTTACCTGTTTGCAGCGATGACTCGGGATAATTTTCCTCTCGGTCAAGTTGTCTTTGTGGGCGGAGTTAAGGAAAAAGCAAAGTGTTGTTTGCATATTTTGAGGCTGGAAATGGGCTGGACCATTATGTCATGTCTGAAACCCAACAGTTGAGGTGCATTTTATTTAATTTAGCGCATGTTTGTCTCGAGACCGTCGCATCGTGTGCAGCCTCGCTCCGGACAAATTCGTCTTAATTTGCTCTGATTTCCTTTTCCCATTCCCAGGACGTATCTCTGGCCTGGAAGAAGAGGTGAAAGAGGTGAAGTCGTCTCTCTCTAAGGTCAAGACTGACAAGAAGGCGCTCCAGCAGAAGCTCACTGACCTCGAGAAGGTTGGTGGTAATTTCTAGTTACTAATTTACGGCGTGAACTCCTGAACTCCCGCAGAAAGCAGCTTTCATTTGAGAGACGCGAGGACACTAACATCAGCTCCGACTCTGTAGGAAAAAAGCAACCAAGAGATCGACCTGACGTTCAAGCTGAAGTCGCTGCAGCAGAGTCTGGAGCAGGAGGAGGCCGAACACAAAGCCACCAAAGCCAAGCTCGCCGACAAAGACACCATCTACGAGTCCATCGAGGAGGCAAAGTCTGCGGCCTTGAAAGGTGAGCGAGTGGGAGGACGACAAAGTGAAACCTGATCTGAGCGCACTGTGGATACAAAAGCAGTAGTTTGTACAATATCGAACTCATCTCACCTCACACAGAGGAGCAAAAGTACAAAGAGCAAGAAAATTGTCAGCTGTGAAAGTGAAAAATGGAAAACATGGGGAAAGAATGAGTGAAAGGGAAAGAGTTGATGGATGGAGAGGACCTTGGACAAACAGAGAATTCCAGTTTGTGCCGGTGATTTGACAGAAAACTGTAACAGACCGGCCTTTGGATAGTTTGCTGATTGTCCGTCTCGCACTCGGTCGTTTATCCGGCGCTCCGAGCAGGTTCACCGACAGCCACAAATGGTTCTGTCAATACTGCAGTATTGAGTGCGGTGTAGATCACCTTCCTGATGGCTGCTTTGCTTGTGGTTGGGTCCAGAGATGGAGGCCACGCTGCAGGAGGAGCACAGCCTGAAGCTGCAGGTGGAGGGGAAGCTGCTGCAGCTGGAGAAGGATCACTCCATGCTGGACTGCGACTACAAGCAGGCGCTGCAAAAGCTGGACCAGCTGCAGGCCCAGAAGGAGAAACTTTCCGAGGAGGTACAGTACATCTAGCTATTTAAAGAAAAGGTCATTTGCAGGTGATCTCATGTTCTGCATTTGGCCAAGACCTCGACTGAACTTGTGACTATAAACGGCGTCCAACACATGGCTGTAGCAGCTCTATAGACATGAAGGCTTTATATAGATCGCAGCGTCTATATCGGGACAAATAAATGGGTGGAAAGTGACCCAGCAGTGCAGCCAGAGATACGAGAATCCCAAAAGATTAGCTCAACAAGAGGAACAAAAAAAAAAATGTGTAAAAGTATAAAAATAATTAAAGAACTGAGTGGACCTGAGCAGATTTGAGAAGGAAAATTAGCAAAAAAATTCTGGATATGCAGCAGAATAAACTAGAATGATAATAATAATAATAATAACTGAGCAGATTTGAGAAGGAAAATTAGCAAAAAAATTCTGGATATGCAGCAGAAATATGCCACCAAACGCAAAGTATAATAATAATAATATTAATATGGACAAGTAGTGTTGGAAACAGTAAATAGAAGATTGAAATGGCTGCCTATAAGTATGGCTAGCAGTTTAAATTAACTAACAGTAAGCTATAACTGTTTGTTAAATATAATGGAGTTATGTTGAAGCAGTTTTCTGAAATTGTGAATAAACAGTCAGAGATTATGAGCTACACATGTGGGTAGCTGTTGAAATAGTTTGCAGAAAGTGAATAAAGAACTAAAACTGCCAACTAAACGTATGAATACACATTTGGAAATGGTTTGGGTTAACAGTTGAAGGCTAAAAGTAGCAGATAAATATAAAGATATAGATTTAAATGAATACGTATAAACAGACTAAACTGACCTAAACATTGACATATTTAAAGAATATCCTTTTTTTTCTGACTTGAAGAAAAATGACAACAAAAAAAAAAAAAAAATCTCATTTCTAATGTTTTGGTGAGAAAAAGGCTTCGATTCAGCCGTTTGTGCACAAAAAGTTTTTAAGCTGTTCAGCTGGTGACAGATTCTCAACCACAGAGAATCCACGCTGCTCAGGTGTGTCCACAACTCAGCGATTTGTTGTCCAAGAAATGCCTTCAGACGGCGTCTTAAGACAGACGGTGGTTCGCCAGCTGCACAGCGGCAAACAAGACAGAACTCCAGAGGATCACCAGAATGGCTGAGAAGGTCATCGGGTGCCCTCTGCCCTCACTGGAGGACCTTCATGGCTCCTTCTGCCTCAGAAGAGCCAACATCCTGAAGGACTCCTACCACCCGGGCCACTTCCTGTTCGAGGACAGGGCCATCAGAACCAGGACTAACAGACTGAAAAACACTTTTTTTTCCAACTGCTGTCAGAGCCATAAACGCCTCCTTGTCACAATAAGTGCAATAAATTGTAAATATACAAAACCTCTGTCCAGTAGCCACTCAGTGCAACACACACTGTGCTTATTATTTAATTTCATCTTTTTATAATGGCTTTATTTTCATGTGTTTCATTGACTTTTTAGATTTGACAAAGCTGATTAGTTACAGGTCCAATAAGTTGCTTAATTTCTCCCTAAACGTCTAACTAACCCACCACCAGTGTGATCAACGGCTACATTTGCATGCATGTGTGCAGGTGAAGCATCTCACCTTACGCCTGGACGACGAGATCCACAAGCGGAGTTTGAGCCAGAGCGATCTGAAGATGCAGAACCAGCAGGTGTCCGTGCTCCGGTCCTCAGAGAAACAACTCAAACAGGAGCTCAACCACCTGCTGGACCTGAAGCAGGTCCTGGAGAAGCAGAACAAGGAGCTGCGCAGGTCAGCTGAACATCTTCATCACATGCAGAGCAGCAGCAGCAGCAGCATTTGTAAATGTTGTAACACTGTTCTGATTTATTTTAGCTGATTTGAAGATGGTGCTTTGGCTGCGGCGCTCAGTTTGCCTGCAGCAGTGATTGACAGATTATTGGTGCCGTTTCAGGGAGAAGCAGGAGGCTGACGGCCAGTGGAAGGAGCTGAAGGACCAACTGGAGGCAGAGCAGTATTTCACAGTAAGTGTTTCTTTTTTGTGCGTCTTGTCTGCAAAAAAAAAAAAAAGCAGTGACAGCCAAATATTTGAAAGTCAGCACAGCTCACATAAATTGTCAGCCTAGCGACAAACATGATTTATATTTAAGGCCTCGCCGCTTGAACACAAACCTCCATAATGACTTTTTTGCCTCTCGCATGTATCCGTTGTCTAAGTGCAATCTGAAGCTGACTGACTCTGCGTGTTGTCTTCATTCAAGACCCTTTATAAGACGCAGATCCGTGAGCTGAAGGATGAGCGCGACGAGAGGAACAAGCTGTACAAAGAGCTGCAGCAGCGACTGGTGGAATACCAGGAGGAAAGGTAACCGCTGTGGTTCGACTACCAGCTGACTCTTTATACTGCCACACAATGCCATCAGGTCCTGAACAGTACGAGCTTCACACAGTATAGGAAAGAAAAGAACCAAAGAAACGTCCAACTGGGAGCATGAATGTAAACGAGGTGCACACGTACGTATCTTTAGAAACTGTAAAATGTCAGTTGAATATGTGTAACACTATGAAGTCCATATTATCTGTACTTCTTAGAATGCAACAGACGTCCCAGATTCGTGCTATGTGCCCTCAGTGAATTCATGTCGCAGCCAAAAAATGTCATAAATGAAGTTGGAGCAGATCAGCGGGAGTCCCAGTAGCACTGTGATTACTGTGGACAGGCTGATCCTCTGTAGCTCGCACTTGGAAAACGCTTTAAAACCCTGCAAAGACAAAAAGGTCACTGAAATATTAATGCACGGTCACAGCATCGGCAGTCCATTTCTGGCTAGTAACACGACGACAGCAGGGAGTTGGTGCGTCTCAAAGATTTACCCAGTTCTGGCGAATTAAGCACGGCGATGACGATCCGCTCGCTCTCTCTTCGGCTCCGCAGGGATTCGCTGACGTCTCAGCTGGAGGCCAGTTTGACCAAAGCCGACTCGGAGCAGCTGGCTCGCTCCATCGCCGAGGAGCAGTACTCGGACCTGGAGAAGGAGAAGATCATGAAGGAGCTGGAGATCAAGGACATGATGGCGAGACACAAGCAGGAGCTCGGCGACAAGGAGGCCACCATCAGCTCGGTGAGATCAGATCAGACGTTAGCGGCTTCAAAACAGGAAGTCTGTTTTCTGTTTATAGTAACAAAAAAGGTTTAACTTTGAATGTGTCCTTGAGCTCTAAAAAGATCTATTAACCCTCTGAACCTCCTGTGTGTTTGTTGTTCCTGGTATATTTTTACTCAGTGTGGGATCATTTTTCCCTGCGATATAAAGTCCTGCCCCTCCATGGAAACACTTCAGCCATGACTAGAAGTAGAGAGAAGAGAGAGATATTTGACTACTTACATTTTGAATTAGTTTCCATTCGTCTCTCCTATCTGCTCTGTGTAAACACAGCCTGCAGTTCAGCAGAAAACATCCTGAAACTGTTGGTCACAGCTGGTCACGGCTTATTTTGTCGAGACAAATGAGAGGGATGTTGATGAATTGTCAGGTTTTTAAACTTGGATTTAGATTAATGTCCTGACTGAGTAACAGATGAGTACCTACAGGACCATCAAATAGTGAAAAAATCGTTTTGTTTTTACAGTTTCTGGCTGTGATAAACTGTGATTTATGCATTTGAAAAAAAATAAATAACAAGCCTTTCAAACCCACCAGTAGGTTTTGGGATTCAGATGGTTGAATTAATTTCTGTCCTGAAAAATCAGATTGAAAAGTCGATATCTATCTATCTATCCATCCATCCATCTATCCATCTATCCATCTATCTATCTATCTATCTATCTATCTATCTATCTATCTATCCATCTATCCATCTATCTATCCATCTATCCATCTATCCATCTATCCATCCATCTATCCATCTATCCATCTATCTATCTATCTATCTATCTATCTATCTATCTATCTATCCATCTATCCATCTATCCATCTATCCATCTATCCATCTATCCATCTA
>NW_007578324.1:148985-151326 GCF_000690725.1 Stegastes partitus
GACTGAGTAACAGATGAGTACCTACAGGACCATCAGAAAGTGAAAAAATCGTTCTGTTTTTACAGTTTCTGGCCGTGATAAACTGTGATTTATGCATTAAAAAAATAAAAAATAACAAGCCTTTCAAACCCACCAGTAGGTTTTGGGATTCAGATGGTTGAATTAATTTCTGTCCTGAAAAATCAGATTGAAAAGTCAATATCTATCTATCTATCTATCTATCTATCTATCTATCTATCTATCTATCTATCTATCTATCTATCTATCCATCTATCCATCCATCTATCTATCTATCTATCTATCTATCCATCTATCCATCCATCCATCCATCCATCCATCCATCCATCCATCCATCCATCCATCCATCCATCCATCCATCCATCCATCCATCCATCCATCAGTGATTAGCAGCACTATATAATAAAGTCTAAAAACTGCTGAAACTAGTCATGCATTATTCAAATTTACTCCCTTTTCGTCCTCCTGAGCTTTGAAAATGATTTTCGACACCAGCTCACCATCTAACCTGTCGCCCCTCACAGCTGGAGGAGTCCAATCGCACCCTGACGGTGGACGTCGGCAACCTGGCCAGCGAGAAGGAGGAGCTCAACAACCAGCTGAAAGAAATGCAGCAACGTGAGTGTCGTTTCCAGTTAATGAGCCCCAGACTGAACAGACTTCCAATTTCCCCCCGCGTCCTGGAAACCTGTTATAAAGCCGTCTCGATGATTTATGAGGAGAAAGCTGCGAAAATGTCATGAAAAGCAGGAACTGATGTCCTCATCATGGAGTGTGTGTGCAGAGGGGCAGAGTATTGGTCTTTGCCTTGTAAACTGTGGATATTGTGTGTGTATATTAGCCCTGATTAATATTCATCTGCAACGTCTTCACAGAGCTCCAGAAAGCCAAGGAGGAGGAGAAGAAGATGAACTCTCTGAAACTGTCCTTTGAGAAGCAGCTGCAGAATGAAAGGACACTAAAAATTCAGGTGTGTGTCTGGGCGCCTACACAGGTCTGGAAAGCCTGAAATACCTCCTATACTTTGATACCTGTGTTGTTGTTTTTTTTCTTCTCGCTGACATCTCTTATATCACATCAATTGTTGATAAGAATAATTTTCTGCTACAGGCTTGTTGTGAACTCTGGGCAAAATCACCGAGATCTGAAACAAGTTTTAAAAAATCTTCTCCGGCAGCAACGTTGACATTCCTGCAGGCTTCACATTTGTCATAAATAGAACTTTGCTGCTGTTTTATTGTTTATTTTTTGCTCTCAGGCTGTAAACAAGCTGGCGGAGGTGATGAACAGGAGGGAGACGGTGCGGGGAGGCCACCGGAGCATCGACACCGAGGTGCACAGAAAGGAGAAGGAGAACCGGAAGCTGCAGCTGGAGCTGAGAGCCGAGAAGGAGAAGCTCAACAGCACCATCATCAAATACCAGAAGGAGCTGACGGAGATGCAGGCGGTCAGTACGCCCACGCTGCCGCCGAAAAGCACACCGACTACACACAGATAGTCCAACTTTTCTCTTTTTTAGAACTGCTGGAGTTGAGCCAAAGTGCTGGACAGTTGAATAGCAGGACATAGAATGCATTAAAGCACAAAAAAGACAAATCTGAATAAAAGTAAGAAGGAATAACAGATACGACACGATGAGAGATGGGTGGCAGTCAAAGCAGATTTCACACATAAAAGTAAAATGTTCCAGCTGTTAGGAACGGCCGCCGCAAAGCCTCCATCGCATCTATTTACAGTTGAATAAAAATGTAAGAGTTCTGCTAAGTAAAGCATTTAAAACCTCAACAACAAACGATAAAATCCACCCAGAAACCAGCGCTGGAGTCGGGCGATCACGCTTTCTTCTACCTGCTAACAGACCAGCAGCTGCGTTTTGTACCAGCAGCTCTACGCCCACGTACAAACAATCACAACAGTCTGAGAGCGCGTTGATAAAGGGCTTGACCGGAAAACATCTGTGCTTCGGTGAGAAAACTCAGAAAAGCTGGATGCATTCTTTTTTTTACCACTTAAAATCTTAACAATGAAGCAGGATGTAGGCGGAGATGCTGACAAGTGGGCTTTAAAGCACTGTGTTTGCTCCGAATTAATAAGTTTGTTAATCAATAGTCTGAGCCAGAGAGTCATAAATTAGTTTTCCAGGACGTGAGCTTACAGTTAGAGATGCTCCACGGATGCGTAGGAGGAAGAATCCTCTTGGTTGAGCTGCAGAGGTGAAAAAAGAGTGTTAAGATTGTGTCTTTAATTATTGCCAAGGCAGGGCTCGGTGGTTAGCACCGTGGCCTCACAGCTAGAAGGTCGCCGGTTCACGTCCCGGTGAGGA
>NW_007578324.1:154030-154671 GCF_000690725.1 Stegastes partitus
AATAATTTTAAAATAAAATGTGGTTAATGAAACAGCACGTCACATCAGAAATGCGAGACGATTCTATGTTTTCTTCTTCCTGTCAAACATGCAGGCAGACTTTGGCTTTAAAACACGACTGTAACTCGTGGGTTTTTTTTGTCTGACCGTTTCCATCTCCCTCTCTTCTTCTTCAGCAAACTGTTCCACGTCCGACCCGTCACTCACACTGACGTGTACCGAGCAGATGCCAAAGAAATTCCAAGGATATTCCAGGTAATGAGCTCCTATCCTCGCTGCTTCTTCCCCTCTTGGTTTCCTCTCCCTCCTTTCAGAATAAATCCAATGCACCATCCTCAATTCATCCGCTCCTTTCATCCTCACAGATCCTTTACGCCAACGAGGGCGAGAGCAAACGCGATCAGGAGGTTGTTGTGGAGCCCCCGGCGTACAGCGACCGTCCCTCCTACGTCAGCCACAAGGGCCACGAGTTCATCCTGACTCTGTACCACTTCCCGTCCAGCTGCGAGGCCTGCACTCGGCCCCTGTGGCACGTCTTCAAGCCTCCGCCGGCCCTCGAGTGCCGCCGCTGTCACACCAAGGTCCACAAAGACCACCTGGACAGGAAGGAGGAGGTTATCGTGCCCTGCAAGGGTCAGTAC
>NW_007578324.1:155093-156725 GCF_000690725.1 Stegastes partitus
AGAAACTGAGCCAAAGCTAAAAACCTGTTTTGTGTCTGTCGCTCAGCTGATAGCAGAAGAGAACCAGGTGCGTCTGGAGCTTCAGATGGCGTTGGACAGCAAAGACAGCGACCTGGAGCAGCTCCGTTGCCAGCTCACCTCCCTCAGCGTTCACTCTCTGGAGTCCACCAGCATCAGCAGCGGCAACGACCTGGACATGGGCGAGGGATACCCAGGTAGACGCTTCACCTCCAGCCAGATTTAAACGTACTCCTGCGTACATTTCCTCTTTCTTTTTGTTGCCTTCTTTCTTTTCCCTCCTTGTTTTCACTTTTTCCTCATCATGCCTCTTCCTTTCATGTCGTTCCTCCTTCTTCGTTCCACGTCCACCCGGTGCAGTGCGCATTACTCACTCTCACACCTCAGAATCAATGTCCTTCACCTACCAGCGCACGCACAAGTCCGTGTGCATCGACACCAGGCCCAACCTTCGCTCTGCTCTCTTTGACTCCGACTCTGAGGAGGAAGTAGAGGAGTGTGACGGGCAGGAGGAGGAGGAGGAGGGCCGACGTCCGCTGGCCCTGACCTATGAGCAGCCCTCTGAGCCCGAGTCTGGAGGTGACCCTGCATGGCGCTTCAGAAAACGACATCCAGATACCTTCAATTTGTAAATGTTGTTTTAACCACGAACATATTCACTCGCTATGGAGAGAAATAACCCGGTCCAGGCCTGCAGCTAATCCCTGCTCTCTGTTGACTCTGCCTCTGCTGTGCTTTAATCCTTTCTAACGTTCGGCGGACACGTGGACGCTCGCAGCTTGATGCTGTCCGGCGTCGTGTGTGGAGTTTTTGTTCACTAAACTATTAATCAAAGTTTTGTTTTTTGTAAGTTTCCACTGACTGGTCTGCTGACGTTGGTTAAAACAAGGAGTAGGAGTTCTCGTCTCTCTTGCCCTTTGGTTTTAGCGAGGAATCATTTCCTGTGTGAGCGATAAGTGTCTGCCTGAGGCAAAATGCCACCGATGCTTAAAAATGTCAAAGTGTTCTTTTAAATGATTCACATGATTAAAGGTTCTTCTGCTTCTTCTTCTTCTTCTTCCTCCTACTAGACTCCCGGCTGGAGGGCTGGATTTCACTTCCTACCAAGAACACCAAGCGGTTCGGCTGGGACAAAAAAGTAACGCACCAGCTATTATTCCTTATATCTGCACATTTGTTCACCATTACCACTGAGTCATCCCCCCCACCTCTAACTGTTTCGAACCTTTTGCTTTGCAGTACGTGGTGGTGAGCAGTAAGAAGATCCTGTTCTATAACAGCGAGCTGGACCGAGAGCAAGCCAACCCCTTCATGACCCTGGACATCGAGTGAGTCATCCGAACGTGGAGCTGCTGAACTAGTCGAGCTGCTGAGGCTGAAGGGAAGCAGACGCTTAATGAGAAAGTATTGGACAAGCTACAGTTTGGATAAAAACCTGCTGAGATGATTAGAATTTATCACCAGCGAACACAAATGTGTGCAGCAGACTTTTTACGTAATCCAGACAGAACAGGTCAAAATAAAGATGATATATATGACAAAAAAGACGGCAGGTAAAAGCAGTGATTGGCTAAAAGTGAGCAGAACAGAGACGAGCCTAAAGTCAGATTTGCC
>NW_007578324.1:158085-162135 GCF_000690725.1 Stegastes partitus
CCACCATAAAACATATTAGATTTATACTGAGGGCTCCAACAGGCCGGTATGTTCATTATCCTTAAATCATTGTTTAGTTTGCAGGTCACAGAAACCCAGGATGGCATCTTCACACAACTGTTTTGCTCAACCAACAGTCAAAAACACAAATATGTTCAACTGACGATGTAGAAAACAAATAATGAATGGAACAAAACACTCATCAGATCATCAGTAATTCTTCTTTTGATTGTCTAAATGAGCTTCAGCTATAAATATATGATGAAAATATCTCATAATTGATGAATATTGATCCTTCAAAAGCTAAAAAATGTTCCACTGGGACACAATAAATCAAATGTTTTTGTTCATAAGAAAACAAAGTGATTTCAGCAAAACCTGATCATTTCCAGTAACAGCTAAACACCAGACGGCTGCTGCTCTGCATTCTGTCACCACATGTTTTGTTTTTTTATTAATCTGGGTATTTAGCGTATGAAGACTCTGATGATGGATTTGATGTGTTGGGAGATTGGCTGCTAAAGCCACGGAGCCGTTGAACTGCTGTTAGTCAGAGGAAGCGAATGTCATCTTCGCCCTGTTTCTCATCTTTGTATTCTTCGTCTCTGACAGTGAACTATGACATGTCCACCGCCAAAGATCTGCTGCTGCTGACTAACTCTCAGGAGGATCAGCAGCGCTGGGTTAGTCACCTTCTCAAACGCATCCCGAGGAAACATCCCACAATGAGTCCTCCGTCTGCGGCACAGAACAACGCTCTGGAGGCCACGTCGCGCTCCTCTCCGAAGCTCTCCCCTCGGCCTTCGCCCAGAGGATCCCCTCACATGTCCCACCGCGGAGCCATCAAGATCCAGCCCAGTAGACAGCAGCCGTCGTCGGGGAAGCCGAGGTGAGGAACAAAAACAGTTTAATAGATACAGAAAAGCTTCACCTGGTTCAGTGTCGGTTCACACCCAGCGTGGCGTCTCATTCACAATTCAATTCAATTCAATTCAATCATCTGAAAGGTTTTATCCAAACCACAGAACAAAGACAAAAGCAATATCAGAAAAAAAACACCAATAGACGCTCCAAACGAGGACAGCTGCAGTGATTTAATACAGTTTCTGTTTAACCCTCTGAACCCCAAAATCCAGCAGCGCATGTCATTTAAAAACAACAACAACAACAAAAACAACAGTATTTATCAGAGCTACAAGATAGACAAACTGGAAAAAAAAATAAGAGTTTGATCTTAAACAGTTCGTGAACTAGTCGTCTGTGAGGGGCCAATTTCTCAGAAGAAAAAATGTCTATGTTCAAACTTAAAATCATGACATTTTATCAAAATCCATTTAGTCTACATGTCATTTGAAAACCTGTCAAAAACAAGCAGATTCTGTTTAAAAAAATAAAAAATAAAAAAATGTTTATACAGAAAAGAATTGACATGAGTACGGAAACAGATCAAGAATGTCAGTACTAAAACATCCATAGTGTGTGCAGGTTAATTCAATGTTCTTTTCGGTTTTTGTAGCACAAATAATCCAAGAAATATTTATGAAGAGTTCATTTGCAAAAACAGAGAACTCCATTTTTGTACATGTTCAGAAAACTTCTTTTTGTTGTTTGGTGGAGATGAAATCCATCAAAGTGAAGCTGAGTGGATGTGACTCAGTAGAAATGACAGAAACAGAGACGACTTCAGTCTGATTGATGTTGTCTCAGGTGGACGATGGAAACGTGGGTTTGAGAAGACGGAGGTGTCCGGTTTTCCAAATGAACTCTTCATTTATTTATGACACTCAAACTTTGTTGCGCTGCACAGAAGACGGATTTAAATTCTCTGTTCTGCTGTTTCCACTGACGAGCAGGATTTTATGTTGCATTGAGCCCACAGTGAGTAAAAACACCCACAAAGCTGTCGGGTTCAGAGGGTTGAAGAGTAGGATTCAGGGATTCCTCCATGTTGGTTTTTAGTATTAAAAAAATGCTAAAAACATTTTGGGTTGAAATTTTAAAAATATAATTCGTAAAGCAGCTATTTTACTTCCTTGGTAAACATTAGCAGCTCTTTTGTGTTTTCATTTGTGACCTGAACCTTTTTTTTTTCTCCATCATCTCAAAAGAACTTTGTTTACTGTAACTGCAGCGGTGAGGGGGCAGATATCCTGAAGCAGTCTTATTAATTTCCACTTAATTTAAAACCTCCATCACTATGAAACCAAGTCTCACTGATTTGTCTGTTGATGACTGTCGATGCTGGAGGGACGCGAGGCAGCACCAGCGTCGTGCTTTAAACAGGCTTCCTGGTCATTTGCATAACGCTGTATGCGGCATTCATGCTCCAACACTCGACCTAACCGAGTACAAAGCCCCTGTGAGAGTAACTAACTGTATCTGTGAGTAGGTTGTATTTGAGCCACACCCTAACCGGCTTTCATCCCTCAGCGCTGGCCCAATGCTCCGCATCATCCTCCACTGACCCCTGACCTCTTCACCTCTGACCCTTCTAACGTCTCTCATGCTGGGAGGCTGTAAGTAGCTCGGTGAGCCTCTTTGCATCGCTGCATCGCCTTGCCGCTGTTTGCCTAATAACCCCCTCGCAGTAACACACTCATGAAGCGCTCTCAGCTCCACACTGCCCCCTGGTGAACACGGCATGCACTGCCCCCCCGACAGACGTGTGAATCCCTAAAAACTGAACCTCACACTTGCTGTTTCAGACTGTTTGAGTTTGACCTGAAAGACTGGACTTGGTCGTTGGATGATGTCGATAATGATGATGATGATGATATGTTCCTCTGAACCTGGAGGGCCGGAGGGTAACTGGACCTCTGCATGAGACGTGTGGTTTGCAGTTGGTAGCCAGAAGCATGGTTTCCTGTGATTTAGAGTCGAGTGCAAATTGAAAAGTAAATGTTGTGAGATATTTTGGAAAAGCACCGAATCATCTCGGTCTGCGTGCAGTAGTTTGACGCCGGTTTCTAAGCTCATTCTTGTGGATTCAGATGCTACGACTAGATCAGATAAAACCTCAACTTGTTCTATTCTCGTTTCAGTTTTTGTGCATAAGAGACAAACAGCATATTACGTGTTAATTAGTCAGCTTTAGAAGTGCTGGCAGGCAGATTTCGTTGCCTTCAGAGAGAGACCGTCTTGCCGTTTCTCCCCCTGCGTTCTCTCTTCATATATAATCCACATAAAGCTATTGTTTTAATACTTGGCTGCGTGCGAACGTGCAGACTGAGATTATTCCTGTATCTGTCTGCTTTTTTTTTTTTTCTGCATTGTGGGTAGCTTCCTGGTTTTAATATGTGTGGATTTTGTGTGGGCGTGCCGTTTGAAGTCCAGCCATTCTGCTGGTCGCATCCCAGGTTTTTCACATCATCTTGTTTGTTTCTCTCTCTCTTCACAGTTAACCCTGGCTAATCAAAAGACGTGTATTTTCATCCGTGCGGATTAATGACGGTGGTCTGGACGCCAGAGCCTGCGAGTGCTGTTTTTTTTTTTTTTTTCCAAAGAAAGAGACTGTCACACACACACACACAAAAAAGAGAAAAACACTGATCATGGACAGAAACATCCACAGAAACTGGCTGTCGTCATGAGAACTGGGATAGTCTTTGTCATTTTAACAAGAGGAGAATCAGCACCGACTTCAGACGAGAGAGAAAAGAGACGACCTCAGCTCGACATCTGATGATTAAAGCTGCCTTATTTTATAATCACCAGCGTTACAGAGACACGGACGTTTGTTTCCCGTCACACTTTGTGAACTGTTAAGCATGTGTGTGAACATTTTGTATATAGGTTTAAGAGATCTGTCTGTGTACTGTTACCGAGAAAGTGTAGCTGATAGAATGCGATTGTTTTATTTTTATGGATATAACACAGCAGCACGTTATACGACATACGCTTTCCCTGTACATGTATGAATAGTTCTTTTCTTCTCCTTAATAGAAGACGTTACATCTTCACAAGCCTGGATTTCTCCGACTTGTGCCAAAGTGTATCCCATCGCAGCATCGGGCAGAATAATGTGAACAGAGACGATGTGTTTGTTTGTTT
>NW_007578324.1:185543-197050 GCF_000690725.1 Stegastes partitus
AAATACTTTCCTGAGGTGATTTCTACAACATGCATCGCACTATTTCCACTGTGTACTACATCCTGACACGTTTTGACGATCTGCCCCAAACTCGACATGCCAGATCACAGTCCCGCCCGGAGCAGGTTTGCCCCACACCCCGCCGTGCGCGACGACCGACAAGCGTAGGGCGAGACCCGTCCATCGCCGCTTGCAGCTTTAATTACTCTTTATTATCCTACTCAGTTATATTCATCGTTTTTTGTGTGTGACAACAACAGTTAATTTGCAGATTGAGATGAATCCTAGAATCTGCAGAACAATTCAACTTGTTCACTTTGTTGTGACCGAGGTTTGACCTCGAGGCGCGTGTTTGTGACGGCCAACCCACCGGCAGGACAGCGGGAGCTTAAACTTTGTCCTGGCTTTGCTTTTCACCACCGCTGTTCTTCTCTATATATGAGGCTGGATTGCTGAACTGGCTGGTAAGTGGATTTTTTTTGTTTTTATTTTGACCTACAGCGTTATTTCAAGGTGTGATATAAAGTAAGCTATAGAGCCTTTTTACATGTATACGTCTACTGTAGCTAAAATTAGCAGCTACAAAACGCTGCACATTAATGCATCAGCAGCAACGCAGTGCTGTGCTATACATTATGCAATATTAACAAAGTTATGCAACAAAGGACTGAACGCTTTGGGTGCATTTGCCGATAATACTTTCTTGAAATAAAAACAAAAAACAAAACATGAACCTGGCACTATTTTTACACTATAAACTGCCTTAGAACCACCAAAATAAAATGCATTCACTGATGTTGTGGCTCAGTTCATTTCCGTTTTGCTGACATACAATCCAGACAACAGGCTGTAAAAAGTAAACGTGCTGCATCCTTTAAAAGTTGTGCTCGTGTAAGCTAACTCAAACGGCAGCTAAAGGATCTGCTCCAAGCGTTCATCACTGGGCAGACGGCAGAGCTTCCTGCTGCATGACTTTAAAATCATGCAACTTCAAACTGTTTGCAAGTGAATATTTAATTTTCTTTGCTCCCGCTGAGCAAACATTCTGGGTTGTGATCCTCAGTAGTTAGCTTTTCTGATGACAGACGTGATTTCTAGCAAAACAAATCAAATTTAAAATGATGATGGTGCATTTTTAGCTCACCACGCTCCTCTCTCTCCCCTCCCTCTCCTTTCCAATATTTATAAAATCTATAGCTCACTCAGAGGCAACCCATTAGTCACTCATGAATCTCCTTTGCTCGCATTAACAAATGGACTTCGATGTCCTATTTCAGAATCAGTGGTTTTAAGCAGAACTAGTGTATAATTCAGCAAACCAGCAAAAAAAAAAAAAAAGTAGTTTCCAGGAAAGTTTCTAACTTTGCCCTCAGAGTTCAGATCGCTCAGTCTGTTGCAACTGCATGTCCTTGACAAATGACTGTGCAGTAATGAGTCCTTGTTTACACAAGAAGTAATGATTAGATCGGGGGATTCTTCTCCCCAAATGACAGTAATTTGCAGATGAGCAGCGCCTGAATCTGATGGAAATCATCCAGCTAGAAAACAGCAGTAAGTTCGTTTTACTGAACAGCATGTGCATGAACAGGAGAAGATTTTTACTGGTTTTATTTAGATGTTTGCACTGGTGCAGCACCTTCCTCGTCATGTTTAAGTCTCTCTTCTCCCGTTCTCTTCCAGTGATGAAGTCCTGGTGTGTTCTTGTTGTTCTCTGCTTGACGTGTTTCTGTCATGGCGCCTATTCCTGCCCAGCGACTTGTAAATGCTACACCAGGAGAGCTGAGGTGGTCTGCAACGAGGTTTCCCTGACGGAGTACCCCACTGAAGGTCTCCTGAAGAACACCACCCTGCTGACGATCCAGTTCACCAACATCACGTCCATCTCAGAGCAGCAGCTGAGCGCCACGCCGCTGCTGCAAGGCCTCCACCTGTACAGCAACCACCTGACGAACCTTTCCTCTCACCTGCTCAGGGGCGTCCCTCACCTCCAAACCATGGACCTCACCGGAAACCAGCTGAGCGACCTGCCAGCAGACGTCTTCAGCCACGCCCCGCTCCACAGTCTGGTGCTGAAGAACAACCTGATCAAAAAGGCCGATGCAGAGTGGCTCCATGAGAACAGCAACCTCACCTGGTTGGACTTATCTGGAAACCAGTTGATGAAGATCCCGACTGCTCTGCTTCAGAAGCTGCCAAACCTGGACAATCTCGACTTGGCCAACAACCAGCTGGAGAAGATACCAGCGAACTCTCTGGACTCGCTGAGCAAACTGGAGAGACTGAACATGCAGAACAACAAGCTGAACACTCTGGATGCATCCGTGTTTCAGACCACAAGAAACCTCACCTCTTTGTTCCTCACTCGGAACAAGCTCAGCAAGCTCCCCCAGAACCTCTTCCAGGAGCTGACTCAGCTCAGACACCTGAGTCTGGATGACAACCAGCTGAGTCACATCCCTGCAGGTTTGCTGGACCCACTGACCTCGCTGGATGAAGAGGGGCTGGACCTGACAGGCAACCCCTTCCTGTGTGATGGGAAGGTGGAGTACCTCTGGAGGTGGCTTCAGAAGAACAAGACGAAGGCTTTCTTGCCAGAGACCATCACGTGTGGTGGACCTGAGTCTCTAGTGGGGCGCCCAGTCATGTCGCTGACAGCAAGTGAACTAAAAATCCAGTCTTAACATCCCTCATACTGGTTATTATGTCATATGGAAATGTATGAAGTCCAGCCTGTCGCACATGTCGATCACTGAAGATTAAATGTGATAAAAATCTAAAAAGTCTGTCTTCGTTTGAGTGCATTTAAAATCTGGTGGGTAAGTTTGAGCTTTTCTGTTGCAGTTTAGATGATGAGATCAATACCATGCTACATAATGGTGACAGTTAGCTTAGCTTAGCATAATGACTGCTAGCCTGGCGTTGATCAAAGATTAAAGAGACCTCCTAAAACCACATCTTTAGGAGGAAGATTCAGACAAACAAGAGACATTTATTGGTGGCAACAGCATAGAGATCAGAATGCAAGAAAAAAAATTACTAAACACGGTTCCTCCGACTGCCCCAGTGTTCAAACAAAGCCTTTGCTCATGGTTGGCACATCTTTGGACAGAGATAAGCTTGTAGTTTTCCCTCGTTTTGGGCCTTTGTGCTGAGCTAAGCTAATCAGCTCTTATCTCATTGGATAAACATGGTATCAATTTGTTGAACGCTCAGCAATAAAGTAAAGATGCATAAATCCAACTGCTCCAACAAACTGTATTTAAAATAAACTAAATAAAAACATGAATTCAAGGGTTGAAATAAATACCTCACTTTTAAAAATTGGATTTTTATTTGCATATCAACATTTACACTCGTATATAATATTCTTGGAGGAATGAAAGAAAAAGAAAAAAAAGGAAAATATTGATTCATGCGTGGTAACATCTTTACTTTTAGAAAGTACAAAAAAACAGCAACCACTCACCAGCTGATGAGCTGGTTTGTTTGCTTGGATTTGTTTGCCTCTTGCAACATTTTGTCCTGACTCACTGCTGGGCATAAATACAGTCAGCATTCTGCAAAACTCCGTCCAAATTCAGAAACAGAAGGAATCCTGCTTTTGCCTTTCAGGTAGGAGTGCGTTTATTATCAGGATTTTCACTGTTTAGTGACATCACCTGGAAACGTTTCAGCTTAATATTGTACTTTTCTCAATGCAGTGTTTTAAAGATGATCTGGTGGCTGCTCCTGGCTGCCACTGCTCTGGCTGAGTCCAACTTCCAAGCACGATTCTCCCACTCATGTCCAGATCAGTGCTCCTGCTTGTCAACAGCTCCAGGTGCTAAAGTGCTGTGTAGCCGACGCTCCCTCGCGTACTTCCCTGAACTCGGCTTACCTCCCGACACCACACATTTGTCCTTTCACAACACCCAACTGCGCGACATCACAGCCGGCCATTTGAGCGCCGTGCCCCTCCTAACCTTCCTCCAGCTGTATTACAACAACCTGACAACACTTCCTGCGGAGCTACCGGCGGTCGTCCCTCGACTGAACGAGTTGGATCTCACAGGTAATCAGCTGGTTCACCTGCCGCCGCGTGTCTTCAGCTTCGCCTCGCTCCGTCGGCTGATGCTGAGGAACAACCTGTTAGAAGAAGCACATGCGGACTGGTTTCCTGACAACAGCAGCCTCACCTGGCTGGACCTGTCCTGCAACCGGTTAACCAGCATCCCAGCTGCTCTGCTTCACAAGCTGCCCCATCTGGAGACCCTAGACCTGAACGATAACAACCTGCAACAGCTACAGGAAGACGCGCTGAAGAACCTGCACCACCTGGAGTCCCTGAACCTCGGCGGGAACAAATTAATCACCCTGGAACCAGCAACCTTTGCTCACAACCTTAAACTGTCCCAACTGTCTCTGCATGAGAATCAGCTCCGAGAGCTTCCAGCGAACCTCCTGAAGGGCCTCCAACACCTTCAGCTCCTGCTGCTCTTCAAGAATCAGCTGCAGTATCTTCCTTCAGGTCTGCTGAACGAGACAAGACCCTCTTTCAGGATGGTGGTATCGGGGAACCCCTGGGAGTGTGATGGGAGAATAGAGTATCTGTGGAGGTGGCTCGGTGACCATCTTTCGAATGTCTTCTTTCTGAATGAAGTGACTTGTAACGGACCTGAAGCTCTCAAAAATGAGCAAATAGTGTCTCTAACTGAAAGCCAGCTTGTTCTCAAGAAAACACAATCAAACAGTCAAATCTAGGGATGAAGACTTGGTGAAAGAAAAGTGGATATTTTACTTTTGCTGTCTACATTCTTGTGTCGAATAAAAAAACAAAAAAACCCAGACACGAGTCTCCCACTGTGTTCTCGCTGCTTTCTTGTTATCTCTGCTTGATTTCTGTGTTGTTTGGATATTGTCCAGCCCACCGGGTGGCGTAAGATGCTCAATAAAATTTTTCAAACCAGCCAGATGAACAGACAGTGCAGCTCAGTTAAAAACCAATTTACTCATTAGAATCCCCGCCAAGAACGCGTCCGAGCAAACGCTGTTACAAATATATCCCGACGAGATTGATTTTCGCAGACAAAACAAACTTTCTGTTAATCTCATCGTAAATTAGCGCGACTTGAACCGTCGACACATTTCATTTTCTATCCTAATTTTGCACGATCATATTTTCATGAATGAGCGACAGATAGATTAAGGGGGCAAAAAAAAACAAAGGAACGCCCGTGATGGCGAAGAGGAAAACAAAGAGCTCTTGTGAGATTCTCCCGGCGCATCCTTTACGCCAACAGATCTGTCTCGCTTGTTGTTGGTTGCATCACAGATTGCAGAATTGTTTCAGTCGTGCCCTTTTGTTTTTAATGATGTTGAGCATGTGGGAGTGCGTGGGCGGTGCAACGGCTCCGTCTTGCAGCTGACCTCTTCTGGATGTGTTTAAATATCTTTCTTTAGTTTTCCTCCCTCCCGTTCACACTGTGTGTGAATACATCTCCTTGCACACACACACACACCCCTGTCCCCTGATCACAGTGAGTGCACCAGACTGTAATTTATCACTCTTATCAAGTGTAAAACATTAGCCCCTCCAGAGGCAGTTACTTATGAAAATTAAACCTTGTTCGTAAATATTTGCCAAAGAGCAGAGAGGAAACCTTACGGGGTTGATGCCTCTTGTTGCGTCTCACCTCTGAATTACATCTTAAAGGTTTTAGAAGTGGACTTTATAATCCTAATTGTGCCTCTGGATGTGAGCTGGAAAGTGAACACTGTCCTCCACCTTAACTACTGTCTTTGGATTTGGAATAGACTTCTAATCTCCATCTGCTCCTGAAAAAAAGAAAAAAAAACAGCCTGAGGTTTGGACATTCTGCTGCTTTAGATAAACGAGGACTCCTCCCCTGATCAGTATGGAGGAACGGAGTCTACTCTCTGGCAAGCTGCCGGCCTGTTTGCTAATGATGACTGACTGACACTGAATTCTAAAAGGTGACAGACGAAGCTTTCGCGCTCTTGTAAATTACTGTGGCCTTCCTGACTTAGCGTTGTAATAACGGAGACGTGATCTTCCCTGATAGCTGCTCATTAGCACATAATCGAGCACTTATACTTGACATTAAGCTCAGCAAAGTCTTCGCTTTCTATTATTGTTGTTTGATGTTTCGTTCGAGGGTATTGTTCGTACTTAGTGAACTCTGTTGTGTTTTTTTTCTCTCTCTCTCGCTCTGCAACAATATGAATCTTGAAAATATTTTCTTTGGTGCTCATCAATAAACTGAAACAGCTTGTTTGCGGTTCACGTGTCAAAGTGAGTCAACGTGAAAGGAAGCAAAGTACATCCTGTGTGCCGTGCGTTTTCTAAGGGCTTACATTTGTCCTACACTATTTACATCACAGATCCTAAAATGAATTGTAGGCTGAACTACTTCACAACACACATCCGTCCATCCATGTGTTTTGTTATCAGGTCACGGTAGCAGCAGGCTAAGAAAGTCATTCAAGACATGCCCTCCTCCCAGCAGCACTTCCAGCTCATCCCAAGGAGTTCCAAGACCAAATGTGATACTCAGTGAGTTCTGGGTCTACCCCAGGATCTTTGTTTGGGTCTTTGTTTTACACGTAAACGAAGCTACGAGTCACCGAAAACCATCACATCTGAAAACTCCGGCCAGGGCGGAGATTTGGAAAAACTCCGTCTTTGCATGTAGACGGGAGGAGACGGAGTTTGACGTCACAGTACGCGACAAAAGCGTCGTCAGAGTCATACGTGTGAAACCATGTTTACAGTTTGGCTGCATCCGTATACTTGGACTGACATGTTTACAGTCAATGTTTTGAGTATTTTACTTGTTTTGTGTTTTTAGGAGCAGCTCCACCTCGATCGGTCCCAACAAACATTATCGTTGAAGTAACAGGAAGTTTTTGTTGTGTTTTTTCCAGGATTCTGATTGGCTAGCATGGCTGTCTGCTTCTCGTTACACTGCCCCCTACAGGTTTGGCAGCTCATAGCAGCTCTTAACAACGTGATAAAGATTTTTTTGAAAACGAACTGGTGTGAACGATGCTATTTTTGAAAACGTAGATCCGTTTTTGTGAACACCGGGTACGTGTAAACGTGGCCTTAGACGGACGTGGCCACCAGACCTCCACAGGAAGGCGCCCAGAAGGCATTCTGATCAGATGCTCGAACCGCCTCGACCGGCTCCTTTCCATGCAAAGGCGCGGCTACTTCCAGATCATTTCCTGAGTCTGTCAGCTGGTTCTTTCGGTCACTAGCCAGAGCTTATGAACAGAGGTGAGGATTGGGATGTTGATCGAACTGGTAAATCCTGAGCGTAGCCTTCTTTATTAAATACTGTATATAGACACAGGTTTAAAGTTCACAAAAGACAGATTTATATTCTCTCTGCTCACAAAGCTGGACTTTAACTCAACTAACAGAGCTGCCAGACTGAGACACTGGGGCAGCAGATATACCAGCATAGGGGGAAACTATATATACAACTAAAACTAATACAAAGAAACCCAAATCCCCACCATGATGTCAAAGCTCTTGGTCTGGTCTGTGAGAGGGCCTTCAGAATAAAGCTCCGCCCTCAGCCCCGCCTTCTGTCAGTCTCCAACCAGGAAGTGCCGTGCAGCAGCAGCAGCAGCAGCAGCAGCCAGGTAACTCAAAGAAAAGAGAAATGAATTAATAGCAAAATGACAAACAGTGTGAACTAAATGTGTGCCTCCATCTAGAAACCAGTGTTGTCAAAGTGTTCATGAACCACTTTTTAATGTGTAATTTAACTCAAAGTAACTGAACATGTGCTGATGGTGTTTGTCAGTGTGTGGATCCTTCAGCCTCCTGGGCGGCTGTGGGCTCGGCCATCACAGCACTACGTCAGAATGAAAACCTTTCAACTTGAATAACATCTAATGGAGTCAGAAGGTGGTTAATCACAGGGAGCCAAATCTGGTGAGTCGGGCAGGTGGCAAGCAGCAAAAAAAACTAGTGCATAATCCAAAGACTACAAAGTGGTACGTAGCACAGTCGCAGCACTCAGATGTCATCAGTTTAGGTTGTTTATGCCAAATGTTCTAACAGTATAACTCAGCTTAAGAGCGAGCATCCTCTTGTCTCCTGCCCTGACACGCCTTCTCCAGCTTTGGAGACTGTGGGCTTCTCCACTGTGAAGGCTGCCGATTGGTCTTTGGGTCGCAGCCACAATTTGTCACCAGCGATTGTCCTCAACATAAAAGCTGCCTGTTGACTGACACAGAATGCAGTGTTTGCCTTCTGCTCCGGTTTGACATCCACGGTGAAATCGGAAATGCGCACCTGCAAGTGGCCACATAACCACGTGTGACACAGGTCCCGGCGGCGGCGATGATGAATTGTGACTCACGGCAGGTGCTGCCTGCACCTGTTGCACGCATGTGACCGAGCTGCGCTTATATAATAATGATGTAATCTCCATATGTACTGTATGCATAACACCGTAACAGGAGCAATTTAATATAATCAGTAGACTGCC
The DNA here is from genome assembly GCF_000690725.1 of Stegastes partitus. NCBI lineage: Eukaryota > Metazoa > Chordata > Actinopteri > Pomacentridae > Stegastes > Stegastes partitus. Next base: position 194,048 of record NW_007578324.1, read on the forward strand.
ATTACTTTAAAAGCAAGCAGCAGCTTGACTTATGTGTGGTTATTTCCTTACTCGTGATGATTTGTTTAAAGGAATATGGCGACCAGCAGTTCATTTACATATCAAGCAGATGCATTATCATTCAGTCAGTGTTGGGTTTTAGGAATATAAATAAAATATTCACACTCTTGTAGAACCGATTTTGGTCTCCACCATCTCGTGATGAAAATACGTGGCTCATTAGCTGCTAAAGACTGTAATACAGTCGTGACTTGATAATCTGACCCTTAACAATCCTAAACCTGCTAACCAACAGGTTGTGAGGAAAAACGAACAGAACCCATAAAAACAGCCTTAACATAGCGACAGCCCCAGATTCTGACTCCGACATGACATTTAATGTCACCAATCAGGATGACGGCGTATTATCTGACTGAACAATCCCACAGATTGGCTACGTTCACACTGCAGGACTTGATGCTCAATGAGGATTTCTTTGTGACTTCCTTCACGTTTCCAGTTCAATGCGACTTGTATGTGATCTGCTGTGTGAACTTCATACGACCCAAAAGTGTCCCGCATGCGCAGAAGAGGACACGACGACGTCACACGCAGCGAGCGTGCTCAGTGTTTATGGAAGTAAACATGGATGGTAACGGTGGAGCGTATCTGCCACTCCCCCACCACCACCGATGGAGGAAACAGAAGTGTGAGCGCTAACTAAACTAGCATCAGCAGCCAAGTACTGCCTGTGTGTTCTGGACACTTCTGCTCAGACGGGGTGGAAGTGGCCGGAACATCCACAACGCACCGGTCGATTACATACGAAATCCAGCAATGCGTAGTGTTCCAACAACACACTAGTTATTATAACAACTATGAACAATGAATATTAACAACTAATGAGCCTTCCAGCATCAAGCCCTCCTTGTATCTGGACCTCCGTCTTGACAATCCAACAGCCCTGCTATCCGAAGTAAAAGAAGGTTTTACATTTAGTGTCAAGTTATCGAGTCACGGCTGTGTATTCATCGGTTAGTTTGCTAATGGTATGCTGTTGGGTGCTGAGCAGGTGATGGGTTTTTAAAGTGTTTTAAGTGCATCAGTGAGAGTGAAACAAGCCACTGACATGAATGAGGCTGTATAAGTCAAGCAGAGAGGAAAAGTGAAGTCGGCTGATAGTTCTGTGTGAGTTTGCCGGTTCAGACAATACCTCATTATGCCTTTCTCAGGATCGGAGTACTTCATCCCAGACAGAACAGCCCTGTCATGTCTTACAATGGGCTACATTCTTTATCCACTACCATGCAAAAATGTCTTTTTTGACTAATACGCGACGGGATTACTGAAACAAAGATTGCAGGCTGTGGCGCAATTAATCACAAAGACAGAAAGACTCACATTCACCACCGGAAACATCTGCTCTGTACCTGCACTGCAGCTGCGCACCTTTAGTCTTCAACCTTGATATTACAGCGGGCACCTTTTTGTGTCATGTGAAGAAATAAGAAAAGAGGCAGTTAAACTCATTAAAAGCTTACCTCAAGGTGGGTGAGAGGAGTCACATTGTGGCTGCCTTCAGGAGCTGGAGGCCATTACCATGCAAGCACTTAACAACAGTAAAACACTCCCACTGAGCCCTTTATCAACCCTTCCCACGCTTCTTTACTCACAATTGACAGTACTTTGTTTATTCCTCCAACCTGAGCGCGTTGAGGACCGGCATGCACGTCTTGCTTGCATTCCTGCAACACGTTTAATCAATTTTTTTTTTTTTTTTCACTGTGAGCAGGTGAGAGCGGTGAGTGTGGAGCGCGATCCTACGCGTTAGCCTGCGTCCTCATTTATCATAATCCTACATGGATTTTATTCATCTCATTCCGCCGCCCATAAATCACCACTCCAGCTGACAACGTAAACGCAGGGAAAGAACCGCGGTGTTGCCTTTGTGCATTATCTCATTATTGGCAAAAAGGGCCGAGGTCGCCTTCCTCCGCTGTGTGATTGGTTATTGTAAATGGCCTCCATGCTCTCCAGGGAAATGGGCTATTAGGAGGCGCTTCCTAGATGGACATGTTTAACACTCTGCCACAAATCGAGGGTGTTTTATTGCGGGAATAAAGGTTTTTTTTTTTTTTTTACAGGCTGCCTTAGTATCCCGAGGCACGGAAATTCAAATAAATAGCATCTGTTCATCCATCGAAATCTCCGTTCACACATAAAGATGCAGTCAAAGGTGTAAGAAACTGTGAAGGTGCAATATCGTCCCTGATGATATAAAAAAAAATCAACTCAGCTCCAAAGAAACGAAAACATAACCAAAATGTTAAGATGACAGCAACTTGATGGCAATGAAATTAACGACGGACATAAATCAGCAGCGATGGAGGCAGGTACGGGAGAAGATCGTGTTAAAGGTGTGAATGTGAGCAGAGAGGACAGAAAAGTTTAACGGGTTACAGTCGTCCCCCAAAATTAGAAAGAAATTTCTGGCTGTTTGTCTCAGAGCATCAAGCCTCGCTGAAGGTGTGTTCAGGGTTTGTGGGTTTTTTTAAGACCTTAAATTACATTTAGAAAAAAAAATCAATAGCAATTTGTCCTTCAAAAATCAAGCCTTGGGGTGTGCTTAAATCAAACTGCTCTGACCACTTCTAAAGGAAAACATGATGGAGCTGTTCTGTTCTGAGGTGAGGCTCGTGCAGTCTGCTGAAACACTGTCAGTATCAGTAACTACCTTCTGTTGAAGAAATGGTCCAAAGTGGGTGAGTCACCGCTCTGTGTAATATCAAGTGTAACGCCGGAGCTCCTTCTGGAAGCACAAAACGCTGCTGAATATTTTCAATTTCATTTTTTTTTTTTTTTTTTTTTATTTATTTCAATGTTGCTCCAGATTTAAAAATCCATTATTTTGGGTTGTATCCAATAAATTTGATTCCCTCGACGGTCCTGAGCAAACCAGAACCGTCTGGATGGATTATCAGCACGAGAGGCAAGTGAATGTGAGTATTTTCAGTTTAAGTGAAC
>NW_007578324.1:197071-228243 GCF_000690725.1 Stegastes partitus
TGGAAGCACAAAACGCTGCTGAATATTTTCAATTCAATTTTTTTTTTTTTTTTTTTTTTAGTATTTCAATGTTGCACCAGAAATAAAAATCCATTATTTTGGGTTGGAGGCAAGAAAAGTGATTCCCTCGACGGTCCTGAGCAAACCAGAACCGTCTGGATGGATTATCAGCACGAGAGGCAAGTGAATGTGAGTGTGTTCAGTCTGAGTGAACCGAGGGGTTCTGTGTAGCTTCTGAGTAAGTGACAGTTATGGGCTTAATAAAAAATCATGCTCCAGGCCTCAAAAAATCCAGAATAACCACTCGGCTGGCGAATCAAGCGGTCTGAGTGGGAACTGGACCTCTCCTTCGGGTTCTGTCTTCAGGCTTTGGGCCAGTCACAGGTCCTTGTAGAGAGACGGCATCGTTTGTATTATCTGGTGTAATGCAGACATCAGATGGAGGAAATCCTGCAGGACAAGTTACTATTCCAGCACCGGGAGCAACTGCCTGCCTGCCAAAACAACCCAAAACAAGGACTCGTCAAAAAAAAAAGACTGAATGATTGACACTAAAAGCACAAAAATGCTGCCAAAGTGTGCTCGTAGAACTGGAGTAACGTCCAGTAACTACAGTCAAAGTCCTTCTTGGCAAGTTGTGCCACTTGGCAGCCGTCGTGGTGACACCCCCGAGCAGAAGACCAGAACTCATGAAATGGACATGAATGTATAGAATTAACAGTTTGCTGACTTTGCCCTAAAACAAAGTCTACCGAGCGTTCTTGTGTCACAACAAGGCTGGATTCATCCCTGTCACAAATAAGATCACTGTTTTCCGGTTTGACAATCCGACAGCCTTCCTATCCGACATAAAAGGTTTTACATTTAGCGCGGGTTTATCGAGTCACGACTGTACTTCATGTCTTAATGGAAGTCACATCCTCCAGATGAAACCTTTAACCTGATTACTCCGATCATAAATCTGCAAGGCCCTTAATTCCAAAACCCAGATACAGCCTTTGACCTGGAGACTCCAATCATAAACCCATGATGTGAAATATCAGATACCACGCTGTGTAGGCAGATTTACCATCCAAGCAAAAGTCTCATGGGTGCAGCTTTGGCTAATGCACTTGTTTATGTTCACACTGAAGTAGAAGGGGGATAGCTGTAATTTCAGATTCTACACCAGCAACAGTTTGTTGGGCCTGTACACACACAGTCATATCTATCTGAGGCTAAAGCTAAGGTTAGCTAATTGGAACTACTCATCAAACCAAGCCGAGTAAGGCAGCAAACGACCTGGGGGTATTGATTAATTATGTTTTATTGCTGATGAATTGAACTTTTCTTTCATACATGGAAGTCTGGCTGACCTCTTTCTTTACCTCAGGTTAACACTCACCTGTAAAGATCCACATACGAGGATCTGCGTATTTATTTTTCCACCCTCGCTCCCCCTAAGACATTTTACTCTGATCTCCCACTGGCATTACCGCCGGATCTTTCACTCCTCCCCCAACTTCTGTCATCCCCGTCAGACATGCACTCTCTGTAATGACTATGTAAATATTCCTCTGCGGCGGCGATGCATTGTGATGATCCCTGCAGCTTTGATCTGCCGTACGAGGAAATATCTCTCCGCTAGATACTCGTGTCACTCCCTATTTCTTCTTTCTGTGATTCTTCTTCCCGTGGATGGCAGATTGATCGCTGCGTCGCCGTCCATCTGTAATCAACCACAGTGACCCAAGCAGGGGACAAACAGGAGTTTAATTACCTCCAGGCAAAAAGACAAGGACGCAGCGTTTCATCACGGTTTGACGTCTGAATCTTCTCGGCAAGCCGCTGAGGTTCTGAGTTCATCTGGATTATGATCCGGCTCCGTTTGTCCTGAGGGGCTTTAAGCAGGGCCTGTAACAGACCTTTCACCTGTTGTTGCAGAGGTCAGAGCGGCGTGAGCTTCACAGCGTGTAGAAACCAGATCAAGGCTATCATGTGTCAGCGATGTCCACCGGGGGGAGGTCCGGCCACAACTGTGTCTGAAGGGGGGACTTAGATGCACTAACTAAATAAACATGTCATGAGCTTAGATGTTCATTTAGAGCATTCATTTGTTCTATCCAGGCTGTTCTCTCCTGACTATATCCTCACTTGTGTTGTTGCTGCTCTCAGATGAATGAATTTGAAGAATTGTGTAGCTTCAAGAATTTGACAAGCTTTTTAAAAAGATTTCAGTTTTAGTGATCAGCAGTCCACCTGCACCTTAAGGACACTCATTTGAAGATAATAACATCCAGATGTTGGCCTGCAGGGAGGACAGATGGTTTGAGATCGGGGTGAAAGAAGCCATCTAACTGGAAAGACCATCTCTCACCAGAGGTGGAGGTCTGAGGCTTCACCTCTCACCTGTTTACAGTTCAGTCCTAAGAACTCACCCCAGGAAGATGAATCCACACCTAGCCACAACTAACGAATCCCAATGGGGCAGAGGGAGCACGAATGGCTCGCATAACGAGGGGGAGGAGCAACAAACCCCCAACTGAAACCGAAACTAAAGTGTTAACGCCTCCTTAAGGATAGAAGTGTCTGGATCTCCCAACTAGTCAGTCAGAACTGATGAAGCCTCTTGGATGAAACATCTTCAAGGAACTCAAGCAGTTGCTACGATTAATATACCAGAACATCCACGACCTGGAGGACTGAGAACCTTCACAGACAGTTTAGAAGCCAGGAGCTGCATTCTTTATGCTGAAACCAACCTGCTGCTGGGTCGACCTTCACACTTTAAAGAATAGTTTTCCGTTTTGGGGTAAATGCTCATTAATTTCCTGACACAGAGTCAGATGAAAAGACTGACACCGCTCTCGTCCTTGTCTATAAAGCCAACCTCGCTCTAAACCTCACTAATTAGTCCTTGTGTTTTACCTTGAACTTGACTTTTACATGTAAATGAAGCTCAATTAAATCCAAGCCTCTGCCAAACCAGACCAGTAGCCAATCAGCACCGGGTAGCTCGCTCTGTACGTGACGTATCCGGTCTGGTGGTAGTGAAGTGTTCCACGTCAATCATTGGTTAAGCTTATGAAGACAAACTGAAGGGAGCGTCCAAGAAGAGTCACAAAAGCTAAAGAAGAAGGCTTGCAGTTTTAAAAAAGGAAAAAAGACTCTCACTGCCAGAAGGAGGCGACAAAACTTCTACATCGCTGCTTAAAAACAACCAAAACTTGTGATTTGTTGAGTATTTCTTGTCCAGGATCAGCAGCGACTCGTTGGACACGTCTAGAGATGTTGGACAGTCGTTCTCATTATTTCACCTTTTTTACTCATCTTTGCACAACACTGTAAAAAAAAGTCATACTAACATATTTCAGCTTTAATTCTATGAACAATTTACTTTATAAATCTCCCTTGTTTTGTTAAATTACGTAGAAACGCCATCAAAAGGTATTTATTTACATATTAACCGTAAAAAACTACAAATAATGTCCCCAATTAGTTTCTGTTTTACAGGTTTTACAGGTATTTCAAGGTAACTTTACTAAAATTTAAATTTTATCTTGTGGAATTGCAGATTTGTTTTCCTATTTTTCATACAAATTCTAATATATTTGTGCTAAATTATATTTTTTATGTTTTTGACATGTTTCTCATTAAATTTCAGTAATTATCTTAATAGGGAAGAGCTGATAATATATTGTATTTGAATTGTATTTTAACAGTTTTTAAACACTATTTCTTGCACCCTTGCTGCCAGATTTTCAAAGGTTTTTTGGGGGTTTTTCAGTTTCTTTTACAGTCTAAGATCAACTAAGCAGCCAGTAGCTGCTTTACATCTGCAGCCTAACGAACAGACACGAACTGGATCAAATCCTTTAATGTAACTCTCAGCAAGAAATCAAGCGTTTTTCTCTAAATGTCAAACTAATTAAGGCAGAAACATGAGACCAGCCTTCTCATATTTCTTTAAAACATGACAAGTTTCTGCAAATATCTGTTCCAGTTTATATTCATGAACCGGTACTCCTCCAGTCGTCCTCTTACAGATTCATTTCTGTTTAACATTTTCTTTTCACACATAATCACGCCGCCCATTTGCAGACTTAAGCCGTGCTCATGGGTGAGTTTCTTGGGGGGCGTGGTCGGTCCGTCTCTCACAAGATGGATGTTCCACTTCTGTGTAAAACTTCACTTAATGTCTTCACATTAGCCTTCTGGGGGAGAACGCCGAGGCGGCACATCACAATATCGCAAAGCCGTCACATTCTGACATATGGAAAACGCAAGTTTGAGTTGTTTTGTGACAGAGATAAATGTCACATCCTCGAGGAGGCATAAATCTGCTGACACCATCACTACATATTGTTTTTATGACCTGCCAGCCTAAATGAATTGTAATGATTGTAGCGCTGCACCACGGGACGAGGATGTTCCGCTCCATAAAACCTCGTTGTCTCTGGATGAGATAATCAGCAGCGGCAAGTGCATCTGTGTGCAGATACGATCTATCACTTCACTTTTGGTCTCTCAAGGCCAATTTCCTTAATTAGACGTCCATACATTTATCAGCAAAAGTGACGCAGGGCCACGACTACATGGCTGATTCATTGGAAAGTGGCCTTTGTGAGCCGTTTTCGATGTGGGACCATCAGTGAAGGGCATGAACTGAGTGACTGAGTGAAAAAAGAACAACTTGTTCCTGCCAGACAGAAAGCCAGCGGAGGCTCTTTATAATGCAGGCAGCGGTACACAGGAGAGCCTTTTTTTTCCTTTTATGTGTTGCTGTTTATAACGTTCTAATTAAATTAATTTGCTAAAAAAAAAGCCATGCAACGGATGGATTGATTCCTAAATAAACTGAGGCGGCTTTAACAAGCCTCGGCTTTGAACGAGCTATTTGAAGTTGTCCGAGGACAGAGCTTTCAAAGCCCAAGTTCATGAAGAAACTGTTTGGCAGAAAAGCGAAGGCTGTTGTTTCACACGAGGCCTGATCAAAGCAGTCGGCACAACAGTGATTCATGAAGCAGCAGCACGAAGCCCAGCGCAGCGCCACCAAATGAGAAGTCCAACAAAACAATGCTGCACATAACAACTGGTAACGAGTAAATAGGATGTTTAATTTGCATATTAGCTGAATGTCTGTTCTCTTCACACTGAGGGACTAACAGCGCAGTGTTAAGGAGGCTTTACACATGACTCCTCTGCCCTCTGTGGTTTAAACAAAGCTGGAACTGTGCATTTTCCTTATTCAGGCTTTGAATTTCACTTTCAAAGGACAGTTTGCTGAGAGTTACAGAAACTGAGGTCTGTATAGTGACAGCAAAGCAGCAATTAGCTTAGCATGAAAGGCAGTACAGTCGAGCCTCGATAATCCGACCCTGAACAATCCTAAACCTGCTATCCGACAGGTTTTCAGGAGAAAAGAACAGAACCAATAAAAACAGCCTTAACATAGCGACAGCCTTGGATTCTGACTCCGACATGACATTTAATGTCACCAATCAGGATGACGGCGTATTATCTGACTGAACAATCCCACAGATTGGCTACGTTCACACTGCAGGACTTGATGCTCAATGAGGATTTCTTTGTGACTTCCTTCACGTTTCCACTTCAATGCGACTTGTATGTGATCTGCTGTGTGAACTTCATACGACCCAAAAGTGTCCCGCATGCGCAGAAGAGGACACGACGACGTCACACGCAGCGAGCGTGCTCAGTGTTTATGGAAGTAAACATGGATGGTAACGGTGGAGCGTATCTGCCACTCCCCCGCCGCCACCGATGGAGGAAACAGAAGTGTGAGCGCTAACTAAACTAGCATCAGCAGCCAAGTACTGCCTGTGTGTTCTGGACACTTCCACCCCGTCAGAGCGCTGCCCCGGGGTGGAAGTGTCCCCCGACCGCACCGAACATTCAGATATTCATCATTAATTGGGCCTGAATATCCAGAGACCAGAAAGTTCTATTGGGACCAGCCCTACTAGTTATTATAACAACTATGAACAATAATTAACAACTAATGATCCTTCCAGCATCAAGCCCTCCTCGTATCTGGACCTCCGTCTGGACAATCCGACAGCCTTGATATCTGACATAAAAGGAGGTTTTACATTTAGCGTCGGGTTATTGAGTCACGACTGTAACAATAATGTTTTTTTTCTTTACTTCTTGAACACCTTTTACAATCCAAATCACAAAGTGCTTCACTCGGCAGCAAAATAAAGCAGAAGTCATAAAATCCTCGGAGCTGATTTTAAAAGAGCCATAATAACACAGTTTAGTGTATAAAATACCAACAGAGAGTCAGAAAAGGTGCAAACATTATTGAAATAACTAAAAGGCAGTACGAAGAAAAGAACTGAAAGAGGTCACCGACTCAGCCGACCCGGTTTCCTTTGTGCAGATCGTTTCAGAGTCTCGAGGCTCCAACACTTTGGTACCTTCAGCTTTCTCTGACTGAGGACTGAGCGTGTCGGAGATTTGACTGTTAGCCAGGCGATGAAGGACCTCGAAGGTAATCAATACGATCATAAAAAAGTATCTTAGAACACACTGGAAGTCAGCATAAAGAGGTTTAACTTGTTTCTGGTTGAAAGCCTTGCAGCTGAATTCTGCACCATCTGGGGCCGATCGATAGGCTTTTGGTTGAGGCGAGTGAAAAAGGATTTCCAAGCGTGATGAGATAAAGTCTGTAGGATCGACGCGTTTAAGAGTTAAGACAGATCATACGCTGGAATATGTCTGAGATGATGTGAACATGATGCTCAAAACTGAGGCCAGTGTCCAAAACGACTGCATGTTTTCTACACGCACTGCAACACAACAGCAAGAATTTCTGTTTCATCAGCTGGAGAACTTCCAGTTTTTGAGATCACAGGCGGTCATTAGCAGAACTCAGCTCCCAGGATCTAATGGGCAGGTTCATGTGTGTGTCGCCCGGCATGAAGGCTGGAGTCAGAGGGAACATCTCGCCTCCCTGTGCCCACAGCGACCCTTTAAGAGCAGCAGATGGAGTTCTGGTGGAGCTTTGGAGTGACCTTACAGGAGTCCACATTCACCCCTTTTAATGGGACTCTCCTATTAAACACTGACACTGCAGAGGTTTGGGGGTCTCTCCTTAAATCAACGGTGCAGCAAACAAACAAACAAACAAAATGCTTTTCCACCCTGTTTAGTCAATGTGACGGTGCGACTTATAGAGCGGCCGGCGGCATCGTTAACATCCAAGGGCCTCCCTTTGGTAATCAGTCAGAAAGCCACATTAAATCTCCCTCATTCACCTCCTGTGGGGTGAACACTTTTCACACCCACTCTGGTGTGGATAAAACTAAGTTCCCAAGTCATGTAATTAACAGAACCGAGCAAACATATTCACAAGCAACGAGCTGCAAGTGTTTAAATTGCTTGTTGCATTAAGGCCGGCTGTGCGGGCTGACCTATGTCTCCTTATTAGGCTTCCAAAGCAATAATTAACAAAACTAATATAGAATTATGAGAGGCCACAACAGATTAAACTCCCATAATGGGCTCATAAACATTTTATTGCTCCTCTCGGCTTAACATATGCGGCATAAATCTGATCAGACAGGTAGTTTCCTAGAAGATAAGATCGGATGCAGCTCTCCGGAGCCCGCGCTTGTTCTTCACGCCAGAGGACTTGTTGAGGTCAGATTTGTCATTAAGCATGCCGAGTACAAGCCGCCACAGATGTTTTTCAGCAAGTTAAGGCCACATCCGCTCCTCCAGAGTCAGCATTACACTCCTATATCCAGTCTCCTTCACATAAAAGGCACTATAAAAAGCCCCTCAGTTAAGAACCTGAAAGATTGAGGGCATCACTTGCCTACCAAACCTCAAGATACTGCGCTCGGGACTAGAGGCAGCGTTGAACTCTTGACTCGTTCTTTCTATATTCTTTTCAGAGGAATGTTTTTTGTGTGAAACTGCGTAGATTCACAGGATTGTTATTACGCACACTGAGAGCATATTTTGAGAACATTTATCACGCTTTCATTTTCCACTCAGGAGTTTCTGAGCACGAATCTGTATTTTCATTAAAGGAGAAGATAAAAAGGTAATAAACTACTGGCGTGATCCATGAGGGAGAGTCATCGCAGGATTCTTTTGAAACGATGCCGTAGACTTATTTCGGCGTTAATGCAGCTCAAAACTATCAGCGTTCTGTTGCAGGAGTGTTGAAGCTTTGTGTTTGCAAACCCTCATTCAGCTCTCTGCAGGAGTAAAAGCTTCGCATCAGACCACGTCTCCATTAGTCCTGTGGATGAAAAGCGGACTCACCGCTGAGGATCGCTCTGCAACAAATCATTTTTCTCATATTGCGGTTGCAGTTTTGCCACTCCATGTTTATTAGTGCAGGGAAATGCACCAGTAAGCTGCAGAAAGGCCGTACTTCATCTTCACCGCTCGGCGTTTAGGTCGCAGAAACCCAACCGCGGCGATTCAATCACTCAGACGCTTTGCATTGACGTCTCCAACAGTTCTTTCACATTCTGCTGCATTTAAAACAATGCACTGACAAGTTAGTCGGTGTATCGTGTTCTGCAGGTTCCATAAATTTCTGGTCTGCTTTCACAAGACATGAGGATTTTTTTTTTTTACGAGCAGATATTCGGCAACATGAAAGCGGAAAAGAACGAAGATATGGAAATCATTTCTGCAGACGGGTCGAGTGGGTTCAGTGCATCTTCCCGTTTTGCTGTTTTGTTAAAGGTCGTATTTAATCTATGTAATTATTGTCATGCTATTTTATGCAGCTCTCCGCCTGAATCGAAGCGCTCCTCGGGGCACCTACGCAGCGTTTTAAACATTCCCGTTGAAGAAAAAGAAAAAATATGAAACTCATTCGCTGCACAATAACGCCTCTGGAAGATGTTTTTCCTCTTCTTCTGAATCTGACATCAGGGAGATTACCTTTTCCCTCTCCTGCAGCTGAAAATATCTCTCCAGCAGAGATAGCAGCTCACAGGGGTGGGCTCTTAAGCCATAGCATTATGCACACACATTCTTATTCAAATGAATGTGTTTGACCATTTTCTGCAGGATATGAATCCATTAAAATAACCCATTTATACCGTTACGGGGTTAGATATTATCTGCGAGTAATACGGATTTATCCAGGGTGTGTCTGAATGTCTCATTTTGGTTTCTTTTCTTTTCTCTTATTTTTTTGAGTCGTGATTTTTTTTCTCTGTTCTTGATGTCAAACGAAAACTTTCTTTGTGATAAACTCCAAGATTTTATGGTAATTTGAGTTGGACAACTTCCCTCCAGATGGCTTGTTCTGGACATAATCAGCCGTAGTTTGTCTTGAACTTTCGTTTGTCTGCACCATCGATACCTACAGCGATTTCCCTATTTTTAGACGGGGCATGTGTGTAGACGATCCCTGTTCTAAAGGTCGAGACAGAGGGGGGAAAAACAGGAAAGGCATCTAAGTGTCCATGCTGTCATTAAAATGTTTGGGCATAACTGGAAACCAGCATCGCGGTACGTCACCAGTTAACAATGGAATCCGGGAGTCAGCTGGATGGGACATGTGAGCTTCAGATTCACTTTGATTCCCTCAAACTCCGCTGTTGACACTCGTCTTTCTGCCACCAAATCACTGCTCAATTTGCTGTGCGGCAGCGAGCATCTGAGGGTTTCAGGTTGCATGTCTCGCCGAGTTTATTTACAGCTTCCTACGAGCACGATGCATGATTTAATGCCGAGTTTAATAAAATATTCAAGTGCACAAACAGGAGCATGAAACTGAAATAAACATAACATGCGACAGACTTTGCATTGCTGATTTCTCTCCTCCTGCCTCGCTGCACGTTGGCTGTGGAACGAAGTGTCAGCAAGAAACTGTAAACACGATTAAATTAAAAAACTTTTACAGAGCAGCTGCACAATCAGAAGAACTATTCCTCCTACACTGTGTGCAAGCCTCGTAAGGTGTTTAGAAAAATGTGCACGTGCATCAGATAATCGTGTGTTACTAAAAAAAAAAACGCATCTTGGGTTGGAAATGCTGTTTCTGAGATTTCATGTCTTGGAGGAAAAAAAATATCGTATTGATTTAGTTGTAACCAACATTTGCTGGATAAAAATTGCCGCTCTTTCGGTGCAGCGATAATGAGCACAATTTTGTGTAAATGCTTATCTTAAACACCCACTGAACGCGACAGATGACCAACATGTGGGTGTGAAAACTGGTAATTATCCAGCGAATCACAGCAGGTCACTGCAGAGTAGATCACACATGACTGGGAGTATATGGGTAAAGGAGTGTGTGTGTGTGTGTATATGTGCGAGTGCAATTATTTGTGTGCACTTGTAGGTGGGCGGATGGAGAGGAGGGGTGCCGTTTGTACATGCCAGTGTATGTGTGCGCTTGTAAACTGTGAATGTGAACGTGAAGGTGCATGTGTATTTGCATGTGCGTCTGCTGGAGGAACATTGTTCCGTTACACAATGCACGTCTTTGACATTCCAGCTCCACCTGTCAGCGTGAACAAAGGCCTTTCTGCCGGGCTTTGACATGTGTGAATCTGCTGCTGGCCAGCGGAGATAGCGGTCCTGCATGTGGGTGGACAGCCTGCAGAGTTCTCCCTGACCTCCTGCGTGATCTGTCTTTCAGGCTGCATAACTTAAACTGGGGCTCAGTAGGAAACACGACTGATGAGGAAGCTCTGCTGAATGATTGGCCTCTTGCTAATCAAACAAACTGACATCTTGCACCAGCGACTGATGCCGACACATTGTCAGTCAGGCAGCGTGAAAAAGGTGTCGCCCTTATTCAAGTAGCGTGACAATCAGAATCCCTTTTATTTTTAGCCTCCCCATCAGGTTGGTTTAAAACACACCAACATCAGCGGACCTTCTGGATTTTCAAGTCCGTAAAATGAAAGCTGGAGTCTTTGATTTCATGTGACTTTTGTGTGTTTACAGTTTTAACCTTTTCAGAAACTGAAAATACATCCTCCTGAGGTTGGACTGAAGGTGACAGTTAAGTACCGAGCAGCAGTGATTTCCGACCAGCGGCGCCGGTAACCCAGGGGAGAGTTTTGCCGTTGCCGTGGGGCTGCATGAGAAGACTGTGGAGCAGCTCGACTCCACTGGATGAAAATACAAACGCAGCACGTGTCTGGTCTTCTTCTTCTCTCACTTGAAGGAAAAGTTGAAAATGGAATTCCTCCTGTTTCAGTTACAGAAGTGTTTCATTTATCTGCCTGTGAGCAAAGAGTTTCTGATCTGCTTAGCTGGTGACAAACTCTACGACGATCAGACGGTGTGACCAGCTGACAGACACGCCTTTGACCAGTGATTATAGAAGTCCAGCTCAAAATGCAGCTTTTTTTTTTTTCTCGCAATGACGACAGGAAGACGAGCTGTTGGCTGCTGGATGGAAAGTAATCGCTTCAGACAGCGCTGGACTGACACAATCCTGTCGCCAAAAATGTCCGTCAACTCCACCGAGTCCTTCAGGAGGAGCTGAACAACCTCGATAACTCCGCCTCACAGATGTGTGACTCATTAACGACTTGTGGTTTTCGGTTCATGACCTCGCTTTCGATCAGGCCATTAGCTTTTCCAATACAGTCAATTCTGTCGGAGAGACGCTGTGTTGGGACAACAAACACCTATTCATTCCCGTGTGTTAAAAACTAGTGACAGAACTCAATAAAATACTACATGTTGCTCAGTTTTTTTGAAAGCTGACACCTGAAAGCTTGTGTATGGAAACCAGGAGACATGCAAGAAGACAAATCTCAAAAGTTAGCAGAAAATAAGTCTTAACTGAAAGTACTACATGAAGCGATGTCGGCTGTTGTTACCTGTAGCTGCACTATTTCCCATTCATTTGTGCATAAACAGTTAAAACAGCCGGAAAAAGCAAAGATTTTACTAAATAATTAACTAGAAGCGACAGATGAATGCTTGAAACTCACTCCAGGAGCAGCAGCAGATGAATCAACCTGAACCGCTCTTCATGGCTGATATTAACTGGATAATACCAACAGAACTGCATCCCAACAACAAGTCCTGCATGACTAAAGGACACCAGTGAATTTATTGAATGTAACAGGCTGTCTGTAGGAATGAATGCATCTCAGATGAGCACAGAGGGAGCCGAACCTGAATCTCAGCTAAAAAAAAAAAAAAAAAGACGGAACAAGAAATCCATGGAGAACGACTCCTGTGCAAATAATGAGCAGAAACTGTGGGCCACCATGAAATCTATTACAGATATGACTCCCGCTTGGGCAGCACAATACAATAGCAAATGACTCAAACACTTTCTCCATTAGGTTTGATCCACTCGGTTTGTCTCTAGAAACGTGACGGTGCCGTTTACAGCATAACAACTTACGGACAGACGTTTTTAAAACACCAATGAGGGAACATAGAGGAACTTAGAGCAGCTTCATTTCTGTCTTTCAAAGGCCTGTTGATTCGTATACAGTTGGATCTCTGTGGAAAAAAGCAATCATTATAAAAATTTGCCAGACCAGCAGCCCTGACCTCCGTTATAATGACGCGTCTGGAGAAGCTGACGGTGTGGAAACATAAGCAGACGTCTGTTTTCCTACCTGTTGAACTACGACGGTGACCGTGGCGCTGATGCTGCGACACTAATGAGAGTAAAGTTTTTTTGGCAACACCTTGAAAACCCTCAAGGCCTACACCTGCTCTTAAGACGTCTGTGAACTAATATATCATCACGTGGTGGTCCAGTTTTTGACCCAGGAGATGCAAGTGAACCAGGCATTATCTGAACCTAAAAGTCATCAACACTGGTGGTGAATGTCCATCCATCCATCATCTCTACACCTTAACCCTCACCAGGGTCATGGGGGGCTGGAGTCTATCCCAGCTGACTCAGGGTGAAGGCAGGTTCACCTGGACAGGTAACCAGTCTATCACAGGGCTACACTTAGAGACAGACAACCAAGCACACTCACATTCACACCTACGGACAATTTACAATCACCAATTAACCTCAGCATGTTTCTGGACTGTGGGAGGAAGCCGGAGAACCCGGAGAGAACCCACGCTGCACGGGGAGAACATGGAGACTCCACACAGAAAGATCCCAGGTGTCTCAAACCGGCGACCTTCTTGCAGCCCGTTTTCATGGATGCGTGAGTTCTGATATTCTGTTCAGGTTATGTACAAATGAGTGTCCAACACTTTCATTGGAAAGTTGGAATATTTTCTAATCACACTGCCGTCTATCTTTGGACTAATCAATAATGAACACGGACGTTTCTGGCTGTAGTTTGGAGGTTAAAACGTTGATGCTCCTGTTAACTGTTCTCCATGAACACTAATGTCATTCTTACACTTTTTTTCCACATACTGACTGTAAACTTTCTCAGAACGTCCTTGAACACTCTGTGTGCACCAGGCTGCAGCAGCAACTCTACTTCCTGCAAAATTTCCAGTTGTTTGGAGGTGAAC
Source organism: Stegastes partitus (assembly GCF_000690725.1). Classification (NCBI taxonomy): domain Eukaryota; kingdom Metazoa; phylum Chordata; class Actinopteri; family Pomacentridae; genus Stegastes; species Stegastes partitus. The sequence continues at coordinate 210,521 of NW_007578324.1, forward strand.
TGAAGGGAAATGTGTTGTTTTTTTCCAATGCTGTGATGATGGACCCTGTGCTTGGTTTGCTGACCTCTCGGTTGAGTTTAAACCACAAATAAATAGAGCGTTCCACACGGCAGTAAAAGTGATGAGCATCCCTCCCTCCAGATGCTCTCTGAGAGTTAAACGGGCCGGCGGATTTACTGCCGACTCCTCCCGTGTCCTGCATTCAGAGTGAACTGCTCCCATCAGGTGGATGCTGTGGGGTTCCAATTAAACACGGGAAAAGATACCACCTGAATATGTATAAAAACTCTTTCATCCTTCTATCAGCGAATCTCTCCAGCTCAGGACTTAAGGTGGTGTGAAATGAGGCCGTGTGTTGTGAGATGCACTTGATGCCTGTTAATCACTTTTATGATTCAGCCTTCATGTCTACGACTAATTTCCCAACAGGGACAGCCATCGTGAAACACTTCATGGTCATAATAAAATCGACGTCTGTACAGTTAGTTGCGTTTAATAACATTCATTTTAAAATCACTTCAGACGAACACAGTTGACAAGTGTTAAAGGGGGAACTTCATTTAACGGGACGTCGGGGGAATAAAAGACAAACCACTGCTTTACAGGTCAGTAAAGTGAGGAAAAGGCCTCGATCACGACAAAAATCTCAGGTTAAATGTTCAGAATTTAACCCACAGTGAAGCCGAAGATGGTCGCCACATCAGAGTTGATATATCCACAGATGAACCAGCACAAACTCCTCCACTGCATCAGTTCACAGAGGCTACTCGATGCAAACAATCCCTCCTCCTCCACAAGGTGTGTATTTACATTCAAGGTATGCTCACAAAACACGGGGGAGCAAAGCAACACAATCTTGACATAAATCATCCGGCAGGTGGCCACCGCGGAAATGACATTTGAATTAAATATACTTTAATTACGGCTCCCCCACGGTGGCGGCAAAATTTTTATGAGGATTGTTCTATTTGTGCAGCAAGTTTGGTGTCACTCAGACTAATGGCGTAGGAGTCGAGACCTTTCAAACTGTGAAAATTTAACCTTTAAATATAGCACCCATTAAGGCAATTTAGAGGTCCCTTTTAAACATAGGACACAGCGTGAAAACGCACGGTGCTTTCAAGTTTCGTCAAAATAACAGCAGTAATGCATTAGGAAGCATACTTCCCTGACAGCTCTGTTCGTTTCTGTACTTTCTCCTTCAGATTTGCTCAAAAACTAGTTGAACTCAAATGCTTTTTTTCTCCATTCAATCCCCCTGCCTGTTGCTTCTTCCTCCTCATGCATAATCGTGGTCAAGTTTATTCCCCCTGCACCTCCACAGAGTGGTGGTAGCTGCTGCTGTAAAATTTAAACCCATTACAGGAACATGTCCTGCAGCCAAAAAAGAAGGTTCTGAGGTCCCGATTTCAGCAGCGTGAGCTTGACAAGAAAATTCAGGCCAATGACACAGTCGCTGCTCTTCAGATTCCTACACAGAAGTATGTTTTTTATATATATATATATGTATTTAATACGTTACCTCCAGATCAAACAGTGTCAGCTACGAGAAAAACACACTGATGCCATGAAGATCACAGGCAGAACGAGAAGACAGGCCTCATGATATGTTGCTTTTGAATCCCCCTGCCAGATACCTCGAGTGCATCTTTAAAGTGTCTGCGGCTGCAACACTGGCTTCATATTTCAGCTGTGATGTCTGTACATCCCTCACAAACCCCATCACACTTGGTGTTTTCTCCTGGAGGAGCTGTCTATGCTCATTATTTAAAAACAAACACACACTGTGGTATATGTTTCTGCACAGAGGAACAAGCTACAGTGAGTCTACAGTATAAGTGTGAGAACTGGGGATGGGGGGTGTTATATAAGATGCCTACATGGGGGGGAATCAGTGTGCAGGCTGTTCAAACAGAACCCCTCAGCCTACAGGGACTCACTGCGCAAAGGCACAGCTCATCAAGTCAATATCTCACACATATATGTCCCTTTAATAGGCGCGATTCCTCAAAAAAACAAAACAAAAAAAAGGCTCCTTGGAGACCATGACTGCGGTCTCATTGTCTCTATTTACAAATCACGGTCGTGTCATTAACCCAGATCTGACAGGAGTTTGAATAATTCAAAAATGAATAATTAATTTGATGTTGTTTATCTTCTATATCTTGCAGATTTATTTTTTTTTCTCTCCAAACGATGCAAAGTCTTTTCAGGAGATAAAATATTCACTGGCCTCTGCTGTGCTCTCAAAGCTCGTGTCCATGCTGGGGGTCTGGATGCCCGCCGCGCCCCTGGGATCCTTCAGTAAAGGGATGTATGTGTCGCTGTGACAGGAGCGCATGGCGTTGTCCCACACGCCCGCGCCGCAAACATGTTTATGGGCGCCGGGTGCCGCCTTCAGCTCGCCGTCGCCGGTGCGCAGCGCCATCAGCTCGATCTCGTGCTTGGCCGCAGTCTCCAGCACCTGTTGCTTGTTGTAGAACAGCACGAAATTGTTGATGATGGGGTGTATGGGCAGGGCGATGGCGATGACCCCGCACAGAAAGCTGATGGCCGCGTTACACCGACCCAGAGTGGTTTTGGGGTACACGTCTCCATAGCCCACCGTGGTCATGGTGATCACAGCCCACCAGAACGACTGCGGGATGCTGGTGAACAGCGTGTCCGGGTGGTTCTGCTCCATGGTGTAGCCCAGTGCGGAGAAAAGGAACACCCCGACGCCCATGTACATGAGGAGCAGTCCGAGCTCTTTGAAGCTGCTCTTCAGGGCAGATGTGAGGGTCTGGAGTCCAGAGGAATGGCGTGCCAGCTTGAAAATGCGCGCAATGCGCATTATGCGTAAAGCCTGCACCGCCTGCTGCACGTTAGCCAGCTCCATCATTCCTGCGCCGAAGGAGGTCAGAATCAGCACCACGAAGAAGGGCATGATCGCCATGAAGTCGATGATGTTCATGAAGGCGAGCACGAATTTGATTTTGTTTGGGGAGGAGATCAGGCGGAGGAGGTACTCGATGGTGAACCAGCCGATGCACACCGTCTCGATGACCTCCAGAGTTGGGTGCTCCGTCAGGTTGCCCTCCGAGTCCTCCACCTGCAGGTCGGGGATGGTCCCGACGCACATCACCACGGAGGAGACGAGGATGAAGATGAAAGAAACTATAGCGATGATGTGCGCGGGCAGCGAGGACTCCGGCTTCTCCATCAGCCTCCAGAGGCACATCTGGAAGCGCTGCCAGCCTCCTGCGGACGGATCTCCCTCCCGGTCCACCAGGATAGTTCTCACTTTCTCGGCAATCTCCGCAAGTTCATCCTCCACCTCCTTCAGGTGGCATTTACAACATTCATCCAAGAAATCCGAGTCGATTTTCCAGAACTCCATCTCCTTCATAAAACAAATTGGACAGATGCCTCGTTTCATGTGAATCTCTCCATAATAATACAACTCAATGATGCACTTAAAGGCTTCGGGGTCTCTGTCAAAATAAAATTCTCCTGTCTCGGGGTCGTAATCATCACATAGTGCAGATATTTCTTCAGCAGACTTGAGTGAACAATCCACCAGTTCTGCCAGTCGGGTGTCCGGGTAGCGGTTCAACACGTCTCCGTACAGCACCTGCTTCACTCCGCCGATGTTCACCACGATCTCCGTCTCCTCGCTGGCTTCAGAGCCGTTGCAGTCCGCGTACCGCGTCTTCTGGATCCCCCACATTGTGTTGACAGGTCCGCCACAAAAACAAACCAACCAATGAGGATTTCCAAAGAAACTGTTGACCGACAAAGTGGACGCAAGTCACCAGAAGCTCTGGCGCTGTGCGTAAAAGCTCCCGAACCTTCTGAGCTCCGCGTTCTGGATGGAAAAATAAATATGTTTGCTCAGAAGCGACTGCAGCGCGAAGTCTTCTCACTTCCACACAGCCGCGCCTGGCAGTGAACAGTGCGCCTGTGCGCTCTGAGAAAGTTGGCATTGAAGTGCGCGTAATGTCAAGTCAGCCACAAACAGAGCGGAACTTCCAGGAGCGCATTTCAAAATAAAACACTTGCTCGGTAATGATGGAGCGGATTGACGTACAAGTGCACAATTACTCTTTAAAGCGCAATTAAAGTGTAAAGAAGCATCACGTGGAAATACATTAATGCTTAATTGGCTACCCAACACTAAAACTTACAGTTTCTCTTCTCTGTATGTGGCTTTGATTTAACCATGCTGGTGGAACACTGCAGCACAGCTTGTTTGTGTTAAATGTGGTTAAATCGTTTGTTCCTGAACTTACCTTCCTTTGTTCCTTCACTCTCCAGGCAGCACTAGTGTTCAGGTGGGAGCCGCCCAGCACTTCCTGATGTTATCTTATTGGTTACTTCAGAGTGACATCACTGGGCCGGACCAAGTGCAGGGTTCTTCTTTTTTGATGCATGTTTGTTTTGCATTAAAAAGGCATCATTCAGTCGTGACTTCACATGTTTAGCTTTTAGAGAGACATTTAAATAAGCCAATGAGTTTGTAGTGTGTACAGTGATGCTGTTTGCAGTTTTGTTTGCATCGAGGTCACAGAGCAGGTCACCGTTTTTGAGTAGGTATGGGTTATTTAGACGTTATTTTTCCTTGTAAATTATTTTGTTGCATTATTTTGCCACTTTGAGTTTCATACTGCCAAATAAAACTGTCACCTATTTTGCAAACAAGAGTTTTCCTGCTTGCCAACTTCCGTCACCTTCTGTCCAGACGACTCTACGATATCCTCGACACAAAGTAGAACACGGCTATGTTGGGTGTTGGCATCTTGGGAACTTATTTGCATTTAGGTGGACAAACAGCATCGACAGTAACGTGAGAGCTGCGTTGAACCATTGTGGTGAAGAGGAAGCTGGAAGGCACAACTCTTGGTTTACCTGTGAGTCCAACTCTTACCTTTGGTTGTGCGCTCTGGGTAGTCACTGGAAAAAATAGAATATATCAGAGCATTAATGAGATGCGAGTGGCCAAAGTGATTTCCTCTGTGTGGTTCTGCCTTTGAGATGGGGTGAGGAGCAGCTCAGACATCTGGAAGGAGCTTGGAGTAGATTTGCTGCTCCTTTGCGGTGAACGGAGCTGAGTTCCAGCTGGTTCTAGCGTCTGATTGCCTACAGGACGCCTCCTTTTGAAGATTTTCCATGTTACTGAGAGGAGACCCAGAACTCACCGAGGAGAGGGTTGCTCAGCAGAGAGATGTCTGGACTGACCTGTTTGACCTGCCGCCACCAGAACCGCTGACCCCGGACAAGAGGAAGAATGATGGACGTATGCTCGGACTTTATTCCTTACATGCTGTACAGTGCGCTCACCTCAGGAAACGTGATTAATTAATTGTTTAAAACTTTAAACAAACTGATTTAAGTTCAGCTGGCTTCAAGGTACTCTAGATACGAGTTATTGTCAGTTCTGATGGTACCTGACTGATCCAATGAGTCTATATATATAAATAATGGAATAGCAGCAAACAAAAAAGTTTAATTGTGACTAAATTCCGCCTGTTATTCATCCAATAAACTCTCAATGACCCCAAGTGGTGCTATTATCCGTTCAGCCCGTGCTTTTATTTTTAAGCCTTTCCGGTCGTGCCGTGTGCGCATGTGCTGGTCTTGACGCAGCGCAGTGCAGCCAGGCGCAGCGCACCACAAAGCTCGACGGCATGAGAGGAATGGAAAAGTGGCAAACGGGTAAATCGGGGATAGTCTCTGGGTTTGTGTCGGAGCTGACAGAGCAACAGGTAGTGAGACGTGTCGATGGTCTGCAGGTGGAGACGAACCATCAACCCGAACCGGCCTCTGACAACAGGTTGTTCTCCAGCAGCCCGAACCAAATGCACCATCCATTTTGAATCCATCAGCGTGTAGTTGACAGAACAGACTCATTCCAATTATTAATCACTTAATGTAGGGGTGAATACAGACTCTGTGACTGATGCATAATTGTACAAACTTCTGTTATGTGGCTTTAGTGAAGCAAGTTGTTTGGGAATTCAGTGGAAGTATCGTCATATTCTGGGTTTTTATTCCATTATCATGCCATTTAAATATCCAGCATCTTGCAGAATGTGTATTTTTAGAGTAACACTTCCTTCAACTTGCACCTTGAGTCAACAGTCCTGCAGCCACCAACGCTGCCTGATGAGCAGCAGACTGGCCTCCAGCCGCCTCATGTCTGGGTGTTTGTCTCCACCTAGTGGAGCAGCGGCCACACTACAGCAGCAGCAGCCTGAGGGCCCATGGTTCTGACTCATGGTGCAGCCCACAGAGAACAGGAGGCCATTAATAAGTGATTAGGAAAATAATGCACTCTGTAAGTTCCAGTGTTTGTGTTGTCACTTCTTAAAGCAAAAAATAAAAAAACAACATCTACAGTAAAACCTGCAAACAGCAGAGACAGACTTTGGCCTTTGGGTTCATAAACTTCCTACAAGACTGCAACAGGAAATACAGATAACGGATCCAAAGACACTCTATAAACAGATTTAGAATTAGAGCAACTTGTCCAGACTGCTGGCTTTGTAGATTAACATGATATAATTATAAAACACAAGCAAAAAAACACATATATGTATAAAGTCAACATGGAAATTAATATTTTCTGTGTGATTTTATTATTTGTAATTTTTTTTTAAACTGAGAAAATCTGTAAAATGACAGTAAATGTTTTTGTAAAATGAAGAATATCTGTAATTTTTTTTCAAGCTAACTTAAATACAGTAAAACTGTATAATTTTCAAGTCACACACTTTTTCAAACGGTGGCAAATATCTGTAAGATAATGATGTTTCTTTTACTGATTTAACACAGTAATATAAGTTGTGTCGTATTACAGTCAAACTTTGTCAAATAAATAATTACAAATTCTGAAATTGAGGATTTTGTAATTTAATGAGTCCTTTCTGTGATTTAACTCACTATTATCTGTAATGTAACAAAACAGGTTAAATATGTAAAATAACAGTAAAATGTTATTTTTAAAAAAACGTAAATATCTGTAAAATAAAGATATTTTTAGCAAACACAAAAACAGCAAAACTGTGCAGCATATATTGTAAAAGAACAAAATGCTGTCCTATCCTATATGTATTAATTTATACAGTCACTAACCTCTTAAGACCTGGTGTTCACATTTTAGGTTATATTACCACAGTAGTTATTATTATTATTTTTCAAAATATGTATTATTATTGTACTATTTTTATTTATTTATTTATATTTTTAAAAAATATTTGTATCAAAAATATTTTAAATATATTTTAAACATATATTTTATTTAATTAATATTTTTACATTTTTTTAAATTCCTCTTTGCTATTTGATTTGATCAGATCAAATAGCAAAACGGAATTTTAAAAAATGCATCTCAAACAAGAGCTTGGGTATTAAGAGGTTAATAAATAATATAAATTACATAAATTAATACTTTTTCTAGTAAATTGTTTTATAAAAATACCATTTTTTAAAACTAATTTTAAAAAAAGGTAAAATGGTACAAACTGAAGAAATGACTTTTGTAGAAGATTTTTGATGTAGAAATTATTTAGTTTTGTCCTGTTTTCTTACAGTTAGCATGTTGTTGTTGGAATAATGTTCCTTCTGTTTATTAATCTATTGGCCTCCTAACGAAGGAGTTCTTTTATTAGGGGGACCATGTTTTTGATCACCGAAAACCAGGACACTCAGCAAGGAGATACTCAAACGATACTGGAGGTTTACTCAGAGATGCCTCATAGTTTCAATACATTTAAAGCAGGGATGTATGACCACATCGGTATCGGCCGATATCAGTGTTTGTTCTCATATATTATCGGTCCGATGAACACATTTAGCCGATGATGTCTAACATCAGCGCCTTCGTCTCTACGTTTGATTTCGCTGCTGTTTCACAATGTTTTTACTTTAATGGTCCTTTAACGTTAAATATGTTTTTTGTTTCGTCATAAAGAAGACCATGTGGTCTAAGTTGGGCTTCTTTTGCATAGTTTTCTCTCAGTGCTTACTTAAACTCATTTTTCAGTGTGAACAAAAATTGAACATCGACATCGGTGATATCAGAAGTCTTCATATCGGATATCGGTAACGGGCAGAAATTTGAATATCGTGCATCACTAATTTAAAGCATGTCTCCTCTGTAGGGATAGAAGATTGTTATATTACCAAATACTATCTGTAGCCAAACACACAAATTAAAATGGGCTTCTCAGAGGTTACTCAACATGTTTTAATATGACAAGTTTCAAAAATAAGGAATAAAATAATGTCTCGTTTGTGTTAGAGAAAAAATATACCTCTGCTATATTAACAATCCAACTTTGTTACAAAAAAGTTCTCACAAACTTACAAAAACTAACAGAAAATCTCTACATCTTTAACTTTCTTCCTCATCCTCCTTGTTTGTCAGTCTCCTCTAAGTATAATAACTCACCCTATAGGCTACTTTTACAACATTTCTCGACAGAAGTGTTCCCACAGCAGCTTGTCCTCCTCCCGCATCTCCTCCATGTGTCTCCTCCTCCTCCCGCATCTCCTCCATGTGTCTCCTCCTCCTCCGTCTCCGGCGCACCGCTTCCATTCAACTACACGGCGGCCGCTGATTGGCCGAGGCGCGCCGTCTCCTGCCGTGGACCAATCAGCGCGGGCCACGGTGAGATTTTTCGATCTACTTTTGTGGGAGCCGCAGCGGAGCAGCCCGGTAGTGTCGGCCGATTTAACGGAGCGAGGAGCCGCGCAGAGAAAACCATGGGACCGCTTTTCCTCGGTGAGTGGCGGCCCGAGCGGCTCTTTAAACCCGCAGGAGGTGCCGTGTTGGCGGACGGGTTCGCGGTGGAGGCGCTGTTCGGCTCGGTTAGCTCGAGCAGCTAAGCGAGGCAGCGGAGAGCCGAGCAGGGCCTCCGGTACCGCTCACTCAGTGGGTTTATTCATCTGCTAAATGTGGGTGAAAACTGCGTGTAAAGTGGGTTAGGACGGGTTCTGTCGGTGCTGACTCGGGCCCGTGTGTCTGCTGCTTTAACTCAGAGTTCTGCTTGTTGTGTTCCAGGAGCGCTGGGCTGCTGCCTGGTTCTGTCCGTCCAAGCCCTGTACTCGTCCGGCGATGATGTGGTGGAGCTCAACCCCTCCAACTTCAACAGGGAGGTGATCCAGAGCGACAGTCTGTGGCTGGTGGAGTTCTACGCGCCCTGGTGAGTCCCTGGACCTGTTGGTTCTGGAGAACCTCACATCAGCCATAGTTTAGATCGAAGGAAATGATGGTTCGGTCAGCAGCTGGATCACTGCTCCTCACCCAAACATTAACCAGGTGATAGGAGGAGACCTTTCAGACCAGGCTGGTGGCTCCTCCTCGCGTGGAAGTGATAAAACCAGCAGAGGATGGATGTTAGTGTAGATAAAACCAACCTGCATGCACACAAACACACACACAGGAGCTTCATAGACGGGAAGCAAAGCAGATAGAACCGATGTAAATCAAAGCTCACTGGTTCTGTGACCAGGTTTTATTCACGCTGCACCGATTCACAGAACACCAGTCATCCCAGGACACACAGTGTAGTAAAGGTCCAGAGGTACCAGCACTGAGGACAAAACAGAAAGTATTCAAGAGAAACAACACGAAGCTGAAGCTGGTGGTACAAACACCCAGAGAGGAGATAAACGACAACAGGAGTCACAGTTGAATGAATTCATTCAGCAGCAGGTGTGAGCAGCTCATCCGGTTCAACTCACAGTTAAGTTCTGAACCGATGCAGTTAACGGTTTGTTCAGGATCTAAACTCTTCTGTCTGTGATTTTAGAAACACAACGGCCACATGTTTGATGGTATCTGATGTAACGTCATCACACATCGAAATCACAATCTAACATCATCCCCATTGTGTTTATGTTCGTTCAGCTCTTCTGTGCTGCAGAACTCAACTAACTCAGATGATTTAAAACCTCGATGCAGAATAAATACGACTGATTATCGACTCCCTGCATCTCTTCTGTTTATTGTCACAGGTGTGGCCACTGCCAGAGCCTCACACCTGAGTGGAAGAAGGCAGCGACTGCCCTCAAGGTAAACAAGACGCCTCCGGCCATGTTGGGTTCAAGACTGACTGACTGACTGAAACATGTAGGAGCCAGCAGTAGAGGGATGCTGATATGTGCTCTAATTAAATACACAAGGACCAGATTCTTTAAGGATGAGGGTAAAAGTCATGAGCAGGAAGGTGAAGGCGGTTTGACTTCACTCTTTTCTGTTCTAAAAAACTATTGTTATGGGCGGCTGTGGCTCAGAGCGGGTTGTCCTCCAGTCGTAAGGTTGGCGGTTCGATCCCCTCCACAGTCGAAGTGTCCTCGGGCAAGACACTGAACCCAAAGTTGCTCCCGATGGCAGGCAGCAGCTTGATGGCAGCTCTAGAAGCGCTTTATAAGTGCAGCCATATTAAAAGACAACAGTGAAGCTCTGATCTACCTACAAATATTAATAAAAGAAAAGTTTGAACCGTGATAACCTGTCGTAATTATGACATAACTGCCTGATTTATTGATTTATTTTTAGAGCCGACTACATGATTTGCGTTCACCTTTATTAAAACGGCAGCGTGACACTAAATTAAACGTCCTTTTTAAGTTGTTTTTCGTTCTTTCTGCTGTGATTTACAGACACTGACTGTTCATCCTGAGATGCTTAATGTTAAATATTCAACCCACAGCATTTCACTGAACATTTATTAACATTAACCGCATTAATTTAACACCAGCAGCAGCTCTGTGGGCGCGTTCTGGTTTTAGGCCAAATCAAACAGGAGAAGCCGGTGTGGTGGAGGGGGGGCGCTTTGTAAAGGTGCTGATCAAAGGCACTGATGTCAAACTAACAGAGGCAGCAAATGAACAAAAAACCAGACAAATAGTTGATGGCAGTGATTTGTATGACTGTTAATCATCTACAAACGTTTCATGATCACGACGGATCTACGAGCCGGGGCGTTAGGATGTGGGCGGACGTGGACCAGATCCACACAACAACAGGATTTATTCTGTGGACTGAGCTGTCCTGAGCGTCGTCATCACCTCTGATAATATTCATCTGAACCACGTTGTTCACAGCAACATGAAAACCGAGCGCGTGTTTGACATTCATGCTGCTAAACCAGAACGATATATCAACTTTCAGACTGTTGATCCCGACCTGTTGTTCTTTTTTTCTTCTTCTGTTCTTCAGGGTGTCGTCAAGGTCGGTGCCGTGGATGCCGACCAGCACAAGTCACTGGGTGGCCAGTATGGCGTCAAAGGGTTTCCCACCATCAAGATCTTTGGAGGCAATAAGAACAAACCAGAGGCGTACCAAGGTACAGCCGACGCTCCTGGTGCAGCTTTGTCATCAGGAGTTAATTGTTTTCACTGACAGATAAATCTTCTGAGAAAGTGAGCCACAAGTGAGCTTCGTGCTGTCTTTACTAGTTTTCTTTCGAGGCCACACAGTAATGAAACCTGGATGTCCTTCACTCCTCAGGAGGACGCAGCAGCCAGGCCATCGTGGACGCAGCCATGAACGCTCTGCGCTCTCTGGTCAAAGACAGGCTGAGCGGCAAGTCCGGCGGCTCCAGCTACAACCAACAGGTGGGTGGCAGTTAGTAGGAGATTAAAAAAGAAATAAACCTGCACTTGATTGTGGTCACGTGACACTCGTGTGTCTTTCTGCAGAGCGGCGGCGGCGGCGGCGGCAGCAAGAAGGACGTGGTGGAACTCACCGATGACAACTTTGACAGGATGGTGCTGGACAGTGACGACGTGTGGCTGGTGGAGTTCTTCGCCCCCTGGTGTGGACACTGCAAGAAGTGAGTTCAGCGCCGGTTCATCACTGTGAACACGAGAGGGGCCGCTGCTAATACGATGCATGCTGTACGTCTTTCTGCTGCCGCCCTGTTCAGCAGAAGGTTATTGGGATTTCTCGTTCGTCGCGCTGGAAGCTTTTCGCTAAACTAAAGGGCAATGCTGGAAACAGTGGCTCAGCGAGTCTGGATAATCCACAGACCTTCTATTACCTCAGTAGAATTAAACCCATAATGAAGCTGTTCAGTGGGATCTGAGCTGAAGTCTGGTTTCTACATTAGAAGTCGGTATCTCACCAGCACACATTAGCAATAGTTTGTAGTTAGTTTGTCATTTCAGACGCTTTGTAAGGTCATTAGAAGAAACTGCCAGGCTGTGAATTCTGTACTTTGGGGGGGAAAAAACAAACAAACTCCTCGAGTATGTGATGAAGATTTTTCTTTACTATCTGTCTCCTCGGTCGACAGCCTGGAGCCTGAGTGGGCAGCTGCAGCCACAGCTGTCAAGGAGCAGACCAAGGGCAGAGTCCGCCTGGGAGCCGTGGACGCTACCGTACACCAGGTCGTGTCCAGCCGCTACGGGGTGAGTAGGAGCTGAGAAGAGCTGCTGCATTTCTAAACGCAGAGAAACAAGTTTCATTTTTTTTAAGAAGGGTGTTTGACTTCCTTTACATACCAAATGAGTTTTAAACTCTGAGTTGCATCAGTTTTGCATCCGAGGCTTTGACTTTGAAAACATGCCGGCATGTAAAGTCTGAAGTGACTGATTGTTTTAGTGTTCTTCTACCTATTACACACAGCTGTTGGACACTGAATTAAAGTCTCTGAAGTCTGTTAATGTTCAAGCAAAGCTCTAAACCTGTGTTTGCGGTGGGTCGAGCCGGCCGCGCTAATTAAACAACGATGACTTTGCTCGAGGGAATCCAGCTTCAAAGTCAAAGCTGCATATCTTTAATTTCTCTTTTAATTTGCATCTCTTCCTCCATATCATCCTGCTTCAGCTAAAATCAAAGGGTTTTTTTTGTGTGTGTGTCCAGATCCGCGGATTTCCCACCATCAAGGTTTTCAAGAAGGGCGAGGAGCCCGAGGACTACCAAGGAGGTCGCTCCCGCGGAGATATCATCGAGAGGGCTCTGGAGCTGTTCTCTGACAACGCTCCTCCTCCTGAAGTGGTGGAGGTCAGCACACACACACTTCCATGATTAGACACACATTTGGACGTGTATACATAAAGTCACAATCTACATTAGAAAGATGTCAGATTTGCACCACACAAATAGTATCTGCCAAATTCATCTCTGACTATATGTGCACTCAAAATATAAGTGCAGGGAGGTGGAGAGAAAGTCTGCAGCTCTAATGTTAATGTATGTTATTCCTGTGCGAACTGTCAACCACATAGCTGCTGGATTACGTACAGTATTATGCCGCTTGCATCATCAACATCATCTCAATGCTTCATTCTTGAGATATCAGAGTTGTTGTCAGTACTGGTTTATCGAATGGTTTGCCTCAAATTGACACGATAATCCCTTTTAAATGTATAGTTTACAAGCACTGGCTGCAACACATCTGATCAGACAAGTAAAATAAACTCAGACAAAGTAAACCCAACATCCCAACAGAGCACGCATTAAAAAATGTTGTGAATTTGTCTCTCAGATCCTCGGTGAAGACATCCTGAAGAAGACCTGTGAGGACAGTCAGCTGTGTATAATCGCTGTCCTGCCACACATCCTGGATACAGGTGGGACCACACACACACACACACACACACACACACACACACACACACAACAACAATTATCAGGAAATTTTACTTGTCGTTTAAAGCTCCACCCGTCAGCTGTGGGGATAAATCTCACTCAGAACACAGGATTTGACAGATATATTAGAGGCAGTAATTCTTCCTCATTCCTCACCGTCGTCTGCTGTCCTCGTACCTGAACAGGTGCAGCAGGTAGGAACGGCTACCTGGAGGTGATGGTGAAGATGGCTGAGAAGTACAAGAAGAAGATGTGGGGGTAAGGACCTGAGACCAGCAGCCACAGATTATTAACATTCACACTACTAGCTGTGACTAACGGTCTGCTCTGCGTCCTGGCAGCTGGCTGTGGACTGAGGCCGGGGCTCAGATGGAGCTGGAGGCCTCTCTGGGTATCGGTGGCTTCGGTTACCCCGCCATGGCTGCCATCAACACGCGCAAGATGAAGTTTGCTCTGCTCAGGGGCTCCTTCAGCGACACTGGCATTCATGAGTTCCTGAGGTAAAGGGTGCCGTTCTGTGATGATTCTTTTATGCCAATCAAAGCAGAAACTTGATCCAAAGTAGGCTCAGCAGTTTCACTCACTGGTTTCTTTTCTTTTCAGGGAGCTTTCTGTGGGCCGCGGCTCAACTGCCACACTGGGAGGCGGAGTAATGCCCAAGATTCATGCTGTTGAACAATGGGACGGCAAAGACGGACAGGTGAGACGGTTTACTGACGTCTGTCTGGACAGTCGCAGCTTAGAGGCCTTCAGCCAAACAGCCACAAAACTCTGAACCCCAAAAACCCCAAATAATCACGTTATCTTAAAAAGAATCTCAACATTACAACACTTGGCATAGAAGGAGGGCTGCAGGTGGCTCGGTGGTTAGCACCGTCGCCTCACAGCTAGAAGGTCACTGGTTCACGTCCCGGGATCTTTCTGTGTGGAGTCTCCATGTTCTCCCCGTGCAGCATGGGTTCTCTCCGGGTTCTCCGGCTTCCTCCCACAGTCCAGAAACATGCTGAGGTTAATTGGTGATTGTAAATTGTCCGTAGGTGTGAATGTGAGTGTGCTTGGTTGTCTGTCTCTAAGTGTAGCCCTGTGATAGACTGGTTACCTGTCCAGGTGAACCTGCCTTCACCCTGACTCAGCTGGGATAGACTCCAGCCCCCCACAACCCTTGTACATGTTTCATTTCCAGATTTTGTTTTAAAAAAAATTTACAAATTCTGCAGTTCTTGACGCAAGCATGAAGCCATAAATGGCTCAGCTGGGACCAACAGTGACAAAAATTCAGACCTTCTGGCTGAACTGCAGGCTGTGTTTCCACAGAGCAGATATGAGACGAGCACGGAAACGGTTTTTAAAAATAGAAGCGGTTAAATATCTGTAGCTTGTAGAGTTGTATGTTTCACAGCTGGGGGTGAAATGCTGTGTATGTCCAGCAGCAAGTTTCCTGTTTTGTTTTGTTTTTTTCCTTCTCATCATTTTTATAAAATAAATAGTCAAATAAATTCAACTTCAACAGTTTTGCTGAACTACGTGGAGCACATCTGCAGCTGAACAGTAAAGGTTCTGTGACTGTTGCAGCTGTTTGGGTGAAGTCTGGTTGAATATCAAGTGTGAAAGGGAGAGAAGACAGAACCTGCTCGGGGTAGATGCCGTCCATGTCGTTCACCTTTCTGCGCAGCACGAACCTCACAGTCAGGACGTGCTCATAAAAATGGAATGAATTTGACGAGGGACAAACGTTTATGTCAGGGAGCCATAAACCAGCAGAAGTTCCTCTAACATTCAGTCAAGGGCGAGCGGTTCGAGGTGAACACGTGGTTTATCTGTAAGCTGTAGCATCATAAATGAAACCCAGCTTCTTCCACCTCTGTACTGCAAACACGCACGCTATCGCCTCTCTTATGTAACATCGCAGGTGCAGCGTTCTCAAAAAAAATCCAGATAACACATCTCTCCTCGCAGCGCCTGCACCTGTCTGCCTCAGTTTAGAACTCTTCAGAACTCTTACCGCCGTCGTTGCTAACAGCTTGTCTATTCTACCCTCCTGTGTCCACCTCAGCTCCCCGAGGAGGAGGACTACGACCTCAGCGACGTGGACCTGGACGACATTTTCGAGAAGACTGAGTTATGAGTCCAGAGCAGGCCGGGATCTGATCCAGATTTGCTCGGTGGGATCTGGTCCGGTCCGGTCCTGCGCGACCCGCCTCCCCTCTCCTGTGGACGAACGGGAGGCCCGGTCGCCCAGTTACTGAAAAACTCCAGAAAAGACACATATGAGAGACACCTGCGGTTTCTCACGTCATCTTTCAGCCACGCGGGGACGGGAGGGAGGGCAGCCGGCGTCCTGTCCCCGGAGTGAACTGGTTCTCACGTACCTGCTGAACGTTTGGAATATTTATACAGCCGCCGCCAGCTGAGGAGGAGGAGGAGGAGGGAGGAGGTTCTGAATGTCACACTTGAGCTGCTCATTCAAGTCCTGTTCAAACGTCGCTCCCTCTCCCGTCTCCAGCCGCCCTCCAGCACCTATTTTAAGACGTGGACTTGTCAAAGTAACACTTCAATGTCCACCCTGATGTGACTTATAATGTTTTTTCTCTTTTTAAACCAGTGAACGGGATCACGGTGGGGCCCAGGACACGGGGGGGATACTGTCGGGAGTTCTTGTGTAGATTTTTCTTACACGACTTTATTTCAAATGTGTGAAAACAAAATGACATTTTTGTTACAAAAATAAAAAGGAATAAAAACAATCACGGGCTTCTTATTCACATAAACCGTCACGATATCAGAAAATCACTGAGCGCATGCAATACCGAATGCATATAGAGCCTGCTCAGAACACCAGCGTGTGCCGTCTGAGCTGCTGCTGATGTCCTGAACAACAACAACAACAACAATAAGCCACAATTCAACAGTTGAGTTGAATCAAATCATACTAAGTGATTTAATTAGTTTCCTCTTGGTGTAACATAACGGGCCGTCATAATACTTAGAAGCGTACAATCCAGTCAGTATAAATATAATATGGCACTTCACTGAGGGAGCAGGACGGGTAGAAACCATGTCAAGGCAAAGAGAGCTTTGGAGAAGCACAAACACGGGACAGCGTAACTGAGAAGCACTTTGTAGTCCAGCGAGACGGAGCCACAGCGACGACGATGTAAACAACAGGACATGGAGTGTATGAATGAGACGGGGTGACGACGACCAAGCCTCTATCAGAGAAACGGCAAAAAGCTGGACGCATGTGGGCGTGCATGTGTTGCAGAGTGTGTGTCTGTCATTGTCCAATGTGTCCTCAGAACTGACGAGAGGCTCCCTGATCCGACTGCAGCAGTCTGACGATGGACGGGTCGCTCTTGGCACCTTTAATAAACTCCTCCAGAGACAGTCTACCTGTAGAGCACAGACCAAGAAAACAATCTGAGAACACCCAGCAGCAGGAAAAACGTGACGCAGCAACAAAAAAAGAAAAAGCTTCTGATGTTCCTTTTGAGCTCAAGTCTAATCAGCGCTGGCCCAGATTCAACAAAGTACGCCGTGTCTTTCTAAGAACATCACAGTGAAGTCACATCATCGTGGAGCCATTTATAGCCGTCGAGTCACATCAGCCAGCAGGTGATGATGTCGGACTTCATGGAAATCCAGCAGTTCTTTATGAGAACTGATCTTTCATTAGTAAGAATAGCTGGTGATGTTTGTTTACAGCTACACATGAATGCTTTTTAATAATAATAAAAAATAACATTTCAGCAACTAATTGCAATGTTTTTAATATAGAAATTAATTTAGAGATAATTGAAACACCATTTACAAGATTACACAAACCAAAATGTATCTTAATAAAAATATAAATAAAATAATATTATTTTCTCTTCTTCAAGCTCTGGGAGTTTGGATTGTTTTGTCAAAAGTACATCAGGGTGTGCATTTCATATTTCCTAAAATCTTTCCTTAACAATCCTAAACCTGCTATTTTTTAGGAAGTTTTTTAGGAAAAACGAACAGAACCCATAAAAACAGCCTTAACATAGCGACAGCCTTGGATTGTGACTCCGACATGACATTTAATGTCACCAATCAGGATGACGGCGTATTATCTGACTGAACAATCCCACAGATTGGCTACATTCACACTGCAGGACTT
>NW_007578324.1:228998-244516 GCF_000690725.1 Stegastes partitus
ATAATAATAATAATAATAATAATAATAATAATAATAATCTACCTCTGATCTATAATAAACGGGTAGAACATGACACTACTTTGCTCAGAGTGACCACGACCCTCCTGTCACGTACCATCAGTGGAAGTAGTTTTGGGGGATTTACCGTCCAGCTGTGGCAGCTGTCGGCCTCGTCTGTGGGATCATGTGATGTTAGAAAACTTCAGTCTGACCTTCAGACTTTCGGAACCTTCTGCTTCAAAACAAACCGTCTGAACAGCCCTAAATATCTCAGCACGCCGTCACATGTCGAATGCATCCAGAGCGCCGAGGCCTGGGAAGCGCTCGGCACCCATCACATGGCCGTGACATCACCTCTGCACTGGATGTCAGCCCACCGGCACCGGAGTGAATCAGCAGGCTGAGATCCAACCACAAAGGTTTCTGTGAGCTGTGTCCGTGTTGTTGTACGATATCCTGTTTCTCTCTCTGCAGCTTTCATCTTGCCTCTCCAAAGTGTTCCGTGTTACAGTAAAAGGACTCTTACGTAACTCATCTTTCATGAAACTTGCTTTTTGATGCGACTGTTTCTATTCAAAGACTCGATGTCTGTCTATCCCCGTGTGACCATCCTCATACACTTATTCTTCCCTTGAAGCCCTGGTATATGGATGACTGGCGCACTAATTAAACAAAGTACTTCTGGACTTCCATCTATTTCTCTCCAAAGCAACATCTTGTACTATTTATAGTGACAGGTGGCGACAGGAGAACATTCACAACACACAGCAGTCTCACCATCGTTGTCGATGTCCATTTGCCTGAAGATCTTATCCGTCCTCTTCTCCGGTGTCGATTCATCCTCAGGCATCTTCATCACTGATGACACCATCTTGTAAATTGCCTACAGAGGAGGGTAATAATGATTGCTGCCATGTGCGTATTGATTGTGCCGGCTGTCTCGTGTGAAGCTTTCAGGCAGCGAAGATGAAAAATAACTGTTCCCACCTGACACAGTTTTTACGTGTTGTCTGAATGCTCCGACCTCTTTCCTGCTGCCGCTGCCTGATAACGGCGGCGCTCTGACAGCGAGAGATCACGCTGTTCCACTCGCGGTGATTTGTTCTGAACACGTTTTCCAGATGCACGGCTACAATTTAAAGCTTTTATATCAGGTGAAGATGTCTGACTGAAAAACAGACGCGTTCTACGGCAACAGAAGTACTGATGCGTTCGTGTGTTTTTTTTTTGTTTTTTTGCACATTCATTTGTATCCACAAACACAACGGACTGAGCCAATATTGATATGGCCCTGCAGGCTGCTCAGCTCACCATATTGGAAGAGTAAATATAGCCGCAGCGATAAGGAAAACAGAAAGGGCAGCCTGCAGCCATGATGGGAGGGAGGTGGAAATATCTCATGATTTAAGACCCGTGAATGATGACTGTACCTCAGAGCAGTCATTAACAGAAAACACACTGAGCACGAGGAGCTTGAATTGATTAGTCGACGGAAAGTCAACTATTATTATCCGTATATGTTTATATCGAGCAACAACAATAAGTTCCAGCTGTGCAGATACGGAGGTTTGCTGCTTTGTTTGGCATATGTGACAATAAATATCTTTAAGGACAAAGCTTCCACCAGCTCTCGGTATTTCTAGATAACGCAGGAGGCACAGTCAACCGGGGCAAGACTCCGAGAATGCAACCACCAGTCTGGGCTCGGTTCTTAGGGAAAGTGTGTTTTCTGCTATTTTACAGCCAATTAAAGCATTAAACTAAAATTTAGGGATTTAATTTAGTCACAATTCTGGTTTTGCTGTGTAACTACATTGCTGCTAACTCCCAAAGAGCTCAAACACAGATTCCTTTTCAGTTTAGTTCAGTTAGGACCTTTAGTACAAATAAAACTGTGCATCCATCCATCATCTATACACCGCCTAATCCTCACTAGAGTCTATCCCAGATGACTCAGGGTGAAGGCAGAGGACACCCTGGACATGCCGACAAACAAAACTGTGATGGAATAAAACAATGTTTCTATATTTGCATTCCTCACACTTCCTCACCTCACACGTCGCCGTCTAATATACGTTTTAAAAGCTGCATGAAAAGCAGCGGTAGGACCAGAACCTCCTCCTTTATCTCTCAGCTGATGCACATCCTGACTCAGAGCCTCACATAAAGAGCCCATACATGCATGAAAAACATGAGTCACAGCGATCACAAAACGTCCTCACCTGAACTATCTCCAGCATCTCCGCCCGGCTGATATACCCGTTCCCGTCCAGGTCGTACATGCTGAAGGCCCAGCGCAGCTTCTGCTCCAGCCCGCCGCGAGACGTCACGCTCAGGGCGATGATGAACTCCCTGAAGTCGATGGTGGCGTCGCCGTTGGTGTCGAACGTGCGAAAGACGTGCTCGGCGAACTTGGAGGCGTCTCCGTAGGGGAAGAAGTTGGCGTAGATCTTCTTGAACTCCTCCACGGTCAGGTGGCCGGTGGGGCAGTCCTTCAGGAAGCCGCGGTACCACTCCTGCAGCTCGTGGTCGGTGAACTCTGTGTTCTCCCTCAGGTCGTTCAGGACCTCGGGCCGGAGCTTGCTGTTCTGTTTCCCCATGACGGCTTCCAGGTGGCTGGGCTGGTGTTTGGACCTTCTCGGTTTCACTCCTCCGCTCTCCCTGCGCTTCTACTTTCCACGACGCCGGCTGCTCGGCTTCCTCTGCTCCTACGGGGGACCAACAACCCTCATTAACATCCTTGTGTGAACATCATTAAAGATTCATGCGTTCAATGATTCCTCCCAGTTTTTCTGCAGCGGTTCATCATAAAACATGTGCTGGAGATGCTGCTCAGGCAACAACACTGAGGAAGAGAATCTGGAGGGTTGAGATGGTGTCCATACACAGGGAATAAAAAAAAAACAAGAGATAAGATGTCATCAGGGCGCTATGTGAGTGTGTGTGTGTGCCTGCATGTGTGTGTGTGGTGGGGGGGGTGGCCTGGTCTCCGTGGATACAGTATTAATCCTCTGGCACGGTGATAATATATCGACCCTTCACTGCACGATAGAGGGACAAGTGTCCTGGGGCATTGTAATTCTCAATAAAGCCACTTTCTAAAAGGTCAGGCTGATACTGACTGTTGTCACTGAGAAGGCCAGGCATCCACCTCGATTTTAATCCCCGCCTTCACGGGCAAATGAATATTCTGATTGATTTTAAGCGGCCGGTATTCATATAGGGATTAAAGACGAGCACAAACATACCAATGCAAACAAGGACACTAATGCGTTTGACCACCTGGGCCTATTCACCTCTGGTTTCCCTGTTTTGTCTGAATTCCGTTTCCATGGTTATGTTCTGCAAAATCTGTTTATTCATGTATGCGGGGGTATTCACGACTGGGGATATGAGGGCGCATAAACACAACGCATCCAGAATAAAACCATAATAAACGGCATAACAACTATCGGACGAGACACGGAGCAGACGCAAACATGTGTGGGTTAGCAGGCGAAAAGGTCGCAGAGAGAAAACATCTGTTTCGGGTCAACGGAAAAGAATTCATGTGTGTTCTTGTGAGTAAATGTTTATTGCATTAACCAGCTAAAATTTCATGTTGGCTAGGGTGACAGAATGAGGAAAAGCCACGGATCAAGTAGATTAAAAAAGCCAACTGTCATATAAAATAAAACAAAAGATCGAAACAACATTTCTGGAAAATTTTGGGGGGAAAAATGGCCAAAGCCTGAGCTAATCTTTTTCATGTATCTGGTAAAGTGTGAGTGGGAGGGACAGAAAGAGAGATGTGCGGGGGAAGGGAAGAAGAAAGAATGGAAAAAAAGTATGACACATACAAGAAGAACTATTTCCAGCCATGCTACGTGAGCCGCTTTGCTAATACCAGCAGTTCAATTACATAATAATCCTTGTGAATAACACCTCCACTCCTCTGTGTTACCTATAATGAATTTACGGGACAGAGAGAGAGATGTATTATCCCCGTGTCCTCTTTCTTTCAATTACTGAGATCCCAGCGCTGCCGTCTTAATGGCAACAGAACGCTTCTATCTGTGGAAGAACAAATGAGAGCGCTGGGAATTTGCATGAGGTCTTTTCTGCGCACGGACGCTCTCGTTTCTCGTAATTGTCACACAGGTGTAATTTCCTGCAGTTTTATGAATCACAGAGTAACATGAGAGGCAGGCTGGTTCGAGGAGCAGCCGGTGACGCAAACTCTGCACTGCTCAGGCTCATGGATGGAAAAGAAATAGGTGAGCATTGAAATAACTTACTCCGTGCTCCGGTTTACTTCTTTTTTTTGCATTATAAAATCAGGAATTTACTGAACGACACAATCATTCTGTTCACGGTTTTCTTTGGTAAATCGCGATTTAGGTTTTAACTCAAGCATAACATCAAATCTTCAAAAACAACAGGAAAATTCACAGATTTATGTCAAAAAAAGAAGACTCATTACTGTTAAGGGCATAACCAATCATCCCTCCATTCCCAAAAAACAATTTACTGTGTTCACCAATGAGGCCAAACTTGTTTTCAACAGCTTTGCTAAAAGCCACTGAGCTGCAACAATAAGACAATCAATCAATTACGTGGCAACTATTTCACTAATTGCCAAATATTCTTTATATTGATTAATCAGTTTGAGCACAAGACATTTGAGGACGTCATCTTTGGCTTTCTGAAACACCAACCGACGTTGTTCACCATTTTTTAGGTCAAACAACTAATTGAAAAAACATGCTAACGATCGCCTGTTGCAGCCCCGTTTTACACGCATTTGTTCATGAATCAAACTTGGAAATTTTTACCTGATGATGGCGCTAATGAATTGTCAAAAGTTATTTATTCTGAGAGGGGAACGTGAACACGTGAACCATTTTGGTGCCCATCCATCCAACTGTTGTCCAGACTTTTCCCTGAAGACCACAAACCTCTTGGTGGTGCTAGAGAGTCGGGGGATCCTGCTCCAGTTTACTTCTTCGTGCATTTTACATTATGAAATCCAGAATTTACCAAACGACACAGTCGTTCCATCAATGTTTGAAATGCTAACAATAAAAATCCATCACACTTTAGGGCAGGGTTTTCTTTGCATTGAGGAATTTTTTGGCGTCTCCAATGGTAAATCACAATTTAGGTTTCATTAACTCAAGCATAACACACAGTTTTGCTCATCAAATCTTCAGAAACAGGAACATTCATAGATTTATGTCAAAAAAGAGGACTCATTACTGTGCCTGACCAATCATGCTTCCAGGAAATTTTAACCTGACGATGGCGCTAATGAGCTGTCAAAAGTTATTTATTCTGAGGGGAACGTGAACACGTGAACCATTTTGGTGCCCATCCATCCTATTGTTGTCCAGAATTTTCCCTGAAGACCACAAACCTCTTGGTGGTGCTAGAGAGTCAGGGGATCAGCAAAGTCATCATCCTCTGGGCACGATGGACAAAACTTCATGCAAAACCATTCGATTGTGACCAAAGTGACCAGAAGACCAACATTGCTGCTGGTGTGGCTGAACAGTTTGGTTCAGCGTCTTCTACTGCAGGACACACGGCCAGATGGAGGACTTTGTGATGTCTCATCCAGCTCTGCAGGAGGGTGGTGGACATTACAGAGCAGCAGGGACCCACTGCATTTAGAGAGTGTGGTATCATGTTTGCTGCCTGTGTTTTAACCGGACCACGGCATAAATCACACGCTGGCCTGCAGGCCTGACCATCGTCCTTCCGCTCTAACACACAACAGGATGAGGAAGCAGCAGCAGCACCTCCTCAGCTCTGGGTCACATGGACTTTTCCAGGACAGCTCAGTGTGCAGGCTGAGCTGGAGCAGACATAAGTATGGGCGTTGCTATTTATTCCCTCTAACACACAAAGCCACATGAAGCCCGACAGAATTCCACGTCGGAAAAATAAAAAAAAAGTGATGCCCTGAGGTTTGAAGAAGCTTTGAAGCTAAATTAAAGGTTTACCTCCGAGAAGAGACAGACAGCAAAACAGTGTGTAGTGTGGTTAATGTAACACAAACACACTTACATAAGACAGAGGGTTGAAAACACACTCCCTAAAGCTGAAACATGATTCAAGCTGCTGCAATGTTATGCTTTTTGTGACTTCTCTATTTTTAAAAAAGTAGTTTGGTCTTTGGGCATTTGTTTCTTTGCACGTCTAAAGTATGAATACTGATATTTTACCCACATATGGACGACTGCTGCAAATAAACAGCTGAATTTATTGCTGTAAGTCCTCAGTGCAGCGACTGTTCGCCTCAGGACATCACGCAGCAGTTAGCTGTGTGCTGCTCCATTTGTGCTCATAAAATGTAAGCAATTCCCACTTCTGCACACAGGTTTGAGACGTCACAGGAGCTTTTATACGTTTTCACAGCTGAGGCAATGCTGGTTCCTTTTTTTTTTTTTTTTAAAGCTGTTAAAGCTGAAATGTATTTTGCAATGAAGTCAAAAATAGCTGCATCCCCTAAAACTAAATCCGCAAAGAAAGTCACGTCCTCCCTGCCTCGGCTGCCGGAGTTTCAGAGAAAGTTTGTGAGCAGTCTGTGAACGTTGCTTGATACACAACAGTCCCTCGAGAAGGCCATTCCACATTCGGTGTTTGAAATTCCCCTCAATTACACAGCAACAGTCTCCCGCCTTGTCCCCAACCCCCATAGCCGTCCCTGTTCTGCACAGTCCACTTTTTCCAGTGAGTTCCTTCCCTAATGAGACTGTTTCACACAAGCGCCAGTGCTGCATGCGTCGCCCTCCCCACGGCTACACCGCCGGTTCCTGCAAACCTCCGACCAGCTTCGCTGCTGTTTGCTGTTCTCACCTCATTTCCTGTGTAATGTTTTGTCAAACTTTATTCTTTTCCCAGATGCTCGTTACTTCACGCACAGCGGAGAAGAAAGTCTAAAACAAAGGGGGAAGGCGGAGGATGAGCACGTTCGAATGAACGTCAACACTCGTGTGCACGTGTTGGGAGTTGGGCAGCAACACAAGTACACGGAGATCGGTGCGTCTGAGCTCATTATGATGGTGCACCAGTTAGTGAGACGGAAGAAATAAAAAGAAATCCATCATAACCTTTGACTAAATGTGAAGAGAAATCAGCAAATATGCAGCCAAGGAGAAGAAACAACTCAATACTGTTCAATTATTTAACTAAAATGAGAATTTTGATTAGTTTTCTGAAGTGCTGTCCAGTAATTTTTAAATCTTCCATTTGTTCTGGCCTTCGTTTGCACTAAAACCCCATTTTCTTTACGTCACTAGACTCAGATGGACATTACTGGTGCTAACAACGCTGCTCACAGGACTGTTTGCATGTTTGCACATAAACGTATAGTTTCCACCATAATGAGGAACAGCAACATCAGAATCAGTTCACACAAATGATTTCCGCCTTGGTGGCCAACTGGAACTGGTAAATACCCCTCTTTTTTTTCTGGATTCTGATTGGCCACCAAGGCTTCAACAAGGCCTAAAAATATAACCGTTCACAACGTAGAAGCTGTAACAACTATCTAACTGATTAACGAATAAATATAGTAGAACTTGGCAGATTCATCAAAAGAAAACCCTTCCTTAGAACAGAGAGTGTTAATCAGTCTTCTGATTTTTTTGCTACGCCAGAGGTGTCACATTCTCACAGTTAACTCGGCACAAACGCGACGGGCAGAGCGTTTTTCATGCTCCGTGCATTGTGCTTCTTGCAAACGGAATGAAATTCAAACAAACTGATACGGTTGAGTGCACGGAGAGCAAGCACACTTCCCATCTTAGTGGTGCGTGCAGCCTGCTGTGCGGCGGATGAGCAGAGCAGCGCTGGAGCCTTAAGCACCGAGTGCCGCCGGTAGCTCGGACCTTCAGGTGGACGAGGAGGTGGCCCCGGGCACGGGGAGGGGAAAAAAAAGAAAATGAGCTCTCCAGTTGTTCTCACTTTCAGCGCTGCTAGTCTCTCTGAACTCGTGTCAGAGAAAATCATGCTGTGGATCAGGATGAAGTCCCCTGACACACCAGTAGTCAAGGCAACAAGATAGTAGAGCTGCAGCTTATGAGAGGGAGGCAGTGTAGCTATCAATCTGGGGCACACGGAGGGCAGGAGATATATTGAGACTCAACAGAACATTTTTTTTTTTTATGTGTGCGTGCATTTCAGATAGATGCTGTTGGTTTGCTGTTTAATCTTCCCCTGTGCGTCCCACTAATGACTGCGTACAGTGTTACTGCACACACTGAACGGCTTGTGAGCAAAAGTTCACCACTGCAACAATCATTATTTTTATTTCATGGTGGAGTTTGTAAGAAGAAGCCCACGTACTGGCTGAACAACGGCCGAGTGGGTTCTTTAATTCTGGATGCATCACATGTTGGCTTCAGCCTTGTTATAAAAACTGTGAAATGTTTTCGTTTAAAACCGGCACGATGGTGTGAAGTAGCGGTTGAGATGAGTGGGACGGTAAAGCATCGTATGTGGCAGGACTTTTGGAACGTGGATCATCGATATATGGGCCAGTGGTGTTTGTATATATGTTACAGTTATATTGATTAGGGAGGATAATGGGGTCATTTACCAAACTAGTTAGCCACTTAGTACGAAGACAAGGCTCGACTCTGCACCGGTGTCTGCTCGGCTCTGCTACATGTGCTGCAGGAACAACACCACACAATAATAAACAACGACGTCGGCGATGCTCTGCGGGACGAACTGTGTGTTGACGCCATTTCTAAATTTCCCAACGAATCTTCTTCTGCCTTATGTAAAAGAAAAACCATATTGTTTGTGACAGGCCAACCAATACATTAAAGGTACGGGAGCTTCACTGCCATTTGCAGCGAACCTCGATAACAATGAGCCTTACATTATAGAGTTTTTCTTAACCCTGTTCAGGACTTTCATGTTGTGGATGTGGATCCAATGGACCCCAAGAAAGAATATGTGCAAAATATTTGTTGGTATTCATGATAGACTTTATGTTAAATACATTTTCTGATAAGTTGATTGGTTCCTGATGCATGACAAACGTCCCTCTTCTTTTTATATTTAAAACAAAAAATCTTCAAAACCTGTCACCTAAACCAAACAGCTTGGGGTCCAAAAGAGCCCGAAAAGTCCTGAACAGGGTTAAGGGTAGAAAAAAAACCTCCAATATCGTTGACTGGTTTGCAGCAGAATCCTACAGTGATTATATAAACCCAAAGTCAAAGCCGTCATTTTAGAAAGTTTGCTTGTTATTTAGGTCACACACTCGGGGAATGTTTTGCAAGAAACAACAAGAACATAAAGACAAATTCATTCCTAATAAACAATCATGTCGCACACAGACAACTACACCATCACATTAATATTGTATTGATTGTGTATTGTTTGTTACAGTAAGTGTCCATATACATATATACTATCATTATTCTCAGTGTGAACCTTTCTTATATTGTAATTATATTAAAGAGATGAGTTTACTGCCTGTTTCAGGCCACTTGGAGGACTAGAAGTGTGTTTTTGAGGCTGCTGGGTGACCTTGTGAGTGCGTTCCAGTGTGATGTGGGTGAGATGTGAGTGAGCTGTGGGTGTAGTCCATCCAACACCCTCCTCTGTCCTGAGAAACCACCACAGACCAGAACCACAGAGGCTCACTGGACTTCACAGTCATTATCACAAACTCATAGAAACTTACCTCTTTATTTAGGAGTTGAATGTGAGTCTCCAAGTTGGGGAAAGAAAAAATATTTTTTTAAAAAGTCCACTTTGTTTGAAGCCCACTTTTCCCACTTTATGGCGTCAGGAGCAGCTTAACTTCACCCAGCACCTCCTCCTTTGCTCTGGAAACTCCACCGAAATAGAATTTAAGATGCTCGACACTTACTGACAACAAGAAGAAAAAAAAATGCTTGACTAAAATACCGTGGAAGTGTTGGTGCTGCCTCGGTTCTTACTGGGTCGGTCCTGCCTCCGGTTCCCGGTGCAGCGGCTTTATCATTCAGTGGAAGATGTGGCACACAGCTCGGTTTTCATCCGACCCGCCCAAATCACTCCGGAGGGGTTTCCTTTTCTCTCTGAAAGCAACTAAACCAACACCGTCTGACCGCCACAACGCTAACCACAGTTTATTACGAGACAAAGTGTGAGTAAATTCCAGGGTAAACGTAGCTTTTCTTTTGAATTGCACATTTATTGATGAGTTCCTGACTTGTAGTTTGTGAGCAGTGCTTCGGCTCCCCCCGCGGAGTGAATGGATTCGTCCACACTCGCCGCTTCCATCGAAGAAACAGTCGCAGCAGCGTCCTGTGGAAAATTATCACTGCAGACTATTTTAAGCGCAATATCTAAAATAAACTGTTCACATTTGAGGGAAAAACTCGAGACTTAGACGAGGGCAGACCAAGTGCAACTCATACATCTACTACGATGCAGAAATACAATTTAAAACAGCAATTATTTAATACATTTTATAACCAAAGCAGTTCTTGAGAAAGTAGGACTTCTTATGAAATACCCTTTTTTCTTATCTTTTCTTCTTCTTCTTTTTTAATCAAATAGGTTTATAGCTGGTTTTAGGACCATTTGAGTTGGCCGAGGTGCTGAACGTGTTAAAAAACAGGCAGATTTGGTAACTTGCAGAAACAAGACTTGTAAAAATCAAATAGAAATCAAATATAAATGACTAATGAACAAGACAAAACTGACCAACAACTTGCCAGATCAAAATACTGAAATACTAAGACCATTCAGAGCAACCACCATCCATTAAAAACACCTTGTGATTTTTCTTAAAACTGTAAATGAAGGAGCACTACTCGGCTGTTCCTCGGCTCTGGAGCTGCTGCGATAAACACTGGTCTCCATGTGAAACAGTTAAAAGCAGATGTTTTATGGATCTAACAGGCCTCGGGGCAGAGCAGGGCAGCAGCGGTTGGAAACCAACCCACGCATGGCTTTGGAAACAAATAAAAGACCCTTTAAATCAAATCTGTATTCAACAGGTAGCCGATGTGTTGTGTTGGAAATCCTCAGAGAAACATACAGTGTTGATTTTTTTTTTCTTTTTATGCACAAATATCGACATCATACCTCCTTGGTGGACATTTCCTTTTAATTACAGCCTGCAGACACTAGCATCACTGCAGCAAGTGTATTTAATCCATCACCTCTAATGCTGCGTTTCATAATCAAGCACTGCTAATCCAGTTACAACCTTATTTGTTTTTTCCATATTTCTCCCCCCTTTGCCCTCTCGGTCAGCCTCACTGAACGCCTCGTCCATCAGCGCCTATGACAGTAGTCTAAGTTCTCTCGTGCAGGCTAAAGTGACACTACCGGCAGGATGGTGTGTATGTCAGCATTTCAGTGAGTGGATAAATAATTAACCGTGTGCGTATCCATGTGTGTGTGTGTGTGTGTGTGTGTGTGTCTTCCTGAAGCCTGACACCTGTTTCTATAAGCACATGGAGTGTTTATCTCCACCTCAGAGTGAGTACAATGCAGTCAGAGGGGGGGATTGGAGGCAGTGATAAAGCAGTCTGAGGTTGCTTTTGTTGCCGTTGCCAGTTTGCAACTTAATACGGTCACAGGCTTGTTGTTGTTGTTGGAGTAATGTAGGCGAAAAACACTGAAAAGGAGCTGCGTGTTCGCTTTGACATATTTTTGGCACTAATTTGATGCAGAGCAAATCATTTCAAATGTCAAGGCAGCGATGAGCATGCATGTGCACACCGTCGGGGTAACAAACTAGTTCGGCATGAAAAGAAAACGCAAGACTCAGATGACCCTTAACCTTGTTCACCCTCACTGGGATGTATATATTTCTTGGGTGGATGTGGGGGATACATCACCTTTAATTTCTACAACATGTGGCCTTGTCCTCCCCAATAAAATATGAAACAAGCACGATAACAGTGGCTGAGTGTCTCCCATCATCCCAGCTCAAGCTTGTCAGTCTCTTTTTTTATTTTTAATTCTCTAAATATTAATTATGAACTCAAGAAACAACTGAATCATAATTAGATCCACATATGCTTCATTACAGTTTTAAATTCCCCGTTTCCCTTCATAAATAATGATATTTCCATAACATGATACTAAAAAAAATTAACATTTTTCACCAGGAAGCAGGAGTATTTGACACTCTTAATATTCAAATGAAATAGAAATGAACCTGAAATAAACTTTAAATGGTGACATTACACATGGATGAGGGACAATTAAATTAAACTATGCATATGATAAATCAGATTTCACCACATGCAAATATCTTCACTTTTTGTCGTGTGCATTTAGCCATACATTTAAATTTATTACATCTCAGTACTGTGTAAGAAACTACATGTGTTTTTTCTTTCTTCCCTGATCCACTAGAGGCCACTAATAATCCTCCAGTGTGCCGCTGCTCTCATGCTGAAGCTTGGACTCAGCTGAAGGGCGGCTTCACGGGGATGAGACAGGACTGTTTACTTCCAGCAGGGGTGTTTATGGGCACAGTCCTGTTCCAGCCAATTACCAAAGAGTATTCTGTAGTGGTGCCATGTAGTGCCACTTCTCCTCACTGCTTGTTTGAGCAGCATGTTACGGCGTACTGTCGCCATAGAAACACATACATGTTGCAGAGAGATGCAAACATAAATTATTTCTTGGAATAATTTGCAAAGAAAAAAAAAATTCACATAAGTTCAGTGTTGACTTTATAAAAGTGTGAAAACAATTCAGAAAATAAGCCTAAGCAGCTCCTTCCCAGCTTATCAAATTTATCTTACTGTTAGCCTGATTAGCAGCTCTAACTAGCTCTAACGAACACTTCATCCTTTCATTTGCTGCTCTCCGGTTACCCGACTACACAACACCTATGCACTCGGAGACCCGGTGGGGTATCACACCATCCTCATGTGAAATGATCTGAAGTTCAAGTCGATGCATGTTTGCAAAAAAAAAAAAAATGTAAATTTATTCCTAAATCTCGCTGCCCCTCTGTCCTTCCTGTACGGCACACATGTCAAGCACATTTAACCTTTCACATGATTTGCGACAAGCAGTTGTAAAAGCAGCAGACTCCTCAAATATTGATCTGTCTGTCTTTACATTAAACAGTGGAGGAGGAGTGAGGGGCATTGCTCCCCCTCTGTGGTCCTCTGCAAATATTTATGGAACACATGCAACTGAAATCAAGGTTTAACGTGATCGTGGTAAAGTAACATAGCTTTAGGTGGGGGCTGAGGGTGGCGTATACATACAACTTCAGTTTGTTCAGTTCAGGGTAAGTCACACGTCACCTGCACTGTTTTCCTCTGAGTTCAGAGACTCCATCAAAACAGCACAAGAGACAGACAATAAAACATTTCAAGATACATCAGTCTCAGTCTGTGTAGTCTTGACCAGCCACCTGTAATGTTTTCCATACTTGAATAGTACTTTAAGTGCCTGGTTTGTTCACCTGTCGAGGTGTTTATTGACACCAGGTAGTAGCACCGTAATACAGGAAACTATACTTGATGTACTTATCAAATGCCATGATGAAGAGTATCCTCCATTTCTATATGAAGCTTCTCTCTGTTCATTGATTAAACACTCAAACATCTTGTTTTTATGCATTAAAGCTGATATATGAGGTGTGTCAGAGAAGTTCCAGGACTGGTGTCACAAAAGATAGATTTCAAACCCAAACTACAAGTTTTCCCCTTCAGACCATCAACCAGCACAAAGAGATCCTGCAGCGTTTGCTTTGCTCCAGAAGAGGCAGAGTTGTGTCAGGACTAGTGGAGGCTGCTTCACCATGACAACCTGCTCACAGCGCCCTGAGCATCCCACAGCTCCTGGCTGAGAAGAACATCTCCTCCCTACTCACCCCACCTGGCCCGTGGGATTGTTTCCTCTTATATATTTGAAATATATCTTTTGTGACACCAGTCCTGGAACTGTTCTGACACACCTCATATTTTTCCTTGTAAAAAAATCTGTCACTGCCTCGAGATGGCACAGATCTAACTATGTGATTGCTTGCTCAAGAATGTATCGACCTACGAAGTCCAACCACGTCTCTGCCAGTCGATGCAGCTCAGGCACACCTGCTTGCCTTCTACTCTGCCCAAACACTGTATTATACTTTCCACGAGCATGCAGTTGCTCGCAATATCTCCCCAAGTCTGTCAGAGTCTGCACAGATCTCTCCGGACACAAGTGCAGACCAAAATTTGCATCTGCACAGACAGTCGATAGCGAGGGGCGATTGTTTACATGCTCGGCAGTATTGTGTATGTGCCGAATACGCAGATATGATTTACTGTGCGTGTCTGCAACAGAATCTGGCAGGTGGTCTCCTGCAGACTACAACAGTTGTACAACAACAACAAAAGATGTGTTGAAGCTAATTCAGCTCCCACAGAGCACATAGGTGAGACTGGATTCTCAGGCTTGCTACATACAAAACAATCTGAATGTTTGAATCCGTGTTTTCCAGCTGTGGTGTTTTGCTGATGACGTGTCACCATGTCGGCATGTTAATGAGGGAAAAAATGGATTTTCACTGGAGGTGGTCTTTTCCACCAGCGCTCCAGTGTTTCCTGTTTCTTATGAAAAGCTGGTGCTTCCTGATGTAAAGCACAAATTCTTCTGTTGTTGAATAATCTCGTCAGACTAAAAGAAGAACTTATAAATATAAACCCAGTTGTGTCATCAGTGTTATCTGACGCAGCTCTGCTTTAAAATAAAAGCTATTTTGGAGGGTTAGTATAGAAATAAGTAGCTGCTGACGGGGATTTCTACTTCATTCTCCATTTAGTAATTATAGAAGCAACTATAATCAGTGTTTTTATATCAGTAATGAATTAAATTGTCGGTATGAGGTGTTAGTCACAGTCTGCAGACGTCTGCAGGAAGACGGAGAGTTTCAACTCATTACTTTGGTTTTACGACCCACATGGTAACCATTTTGGTTTTCTCCCACTGCTCTCAGTAAAATTTACTATCTGCCTAAATTAAATAGAGATTAAATTAGGTGAATATGGGATTTTGCTGCTAAAGAGGCAGGCATCTTCCCCGGGAGACGGTGAAGACTAAATGGAGCAAATGAATTTGTCAGGTGGCCAGTTACATGACTTCTATCTAGAGTTACCACCTCATGGTCGTATGCCTCCTTCAGCCAGCTCCAGTTTACACCTACATGTCTGTCCAGAGTCATTTAGTCTCTGAGGTGTTTAATTGATGTATTTGATGTATCTGGAAGTATCTGGGAGACCTGGGTTTTGTATTAATGGCTGTGGTTAACACGGATATTTTTGGCTGTGACAAGAAATCAAGCATAAATACAATTTCACATCTCACGTCACCAACGAGGAATTAATTTCTGTCTCTGCTTTTAGCCTCATCCTCTGATTCTGAAGTACAGTGCTGCCCATTTAATGTCCATCCATCCATCATCTCTACACCTTAATCCTCACTAGGGTCATGGGGGGCTGGAGTCTATCCCAGCTGACTCAGGGTGAAGGCAGGTTCACCTGGACAGGTAACCAGTCTATCACAGG
>NW_007578324.1:245062-246734 GCF_000690725.1 Stegastes partitus
GTTCATTGGAGGAAAGACACCTTTACTTCCTTGTAAATAGATAGAACTTTATTGATCACTTTGGTACGGTACCTCAAATATGTTTATTGATCGTAAGTAGAAAGCAGGCAGTTTTAATGTTTGACCTTTTTTCATGTTCATACACTATTTTGTTGTTTAATATTTAGCAAAAATTTAAAACAAGTCTTGTTTTCTTTCCTTAAATCCTTTATTTCCCAAATACATGCAAAATACATCCGATATAGACCACGTAGATTGTGCTGGTCCAGTACATGGGCTAGTTTTCAGAACCAAACTCGCCACCGTCGTATTAGAATATCCCGGATATAGTCATAATTATATCCTAAACGGGCAGCATTGTATTTATGTGAGTAATATTGCTTGTTTGTTGTCCTGTTTGTGGAGAAAGAGTACAGTTTTCCCCTTTTTACTGCCCAAACCAATCCAGTAGATTTCCCACATGAGTGTCAGTAAATTAATTTAGAAACTGCTAAATGCTGTCAGTGAAACTACTAATGTTCTTGTGTGTTTATGATATGAAACACTTTGATTAGATTTTAATATAACGATTTTCTGAGACATACGGGGGTTTATGGGACGTGCCACAAGTGAAAGGACGTGATTAGGCTGCGGGCCGATAAGCGGCGTGTGCTGTAAGACCTGCAGCTATCTTATCACGTTCACACTACTTTACTTTTTATGATGTGTTGATAGTGGCACTGCTGAGTGGACTTTCCTAGAAGTTTCCAGATGAGTTTCTGACTTAAATGCCCTGATTTTGTTGTGTAAACGTAATTTGCGTTATCACTTCCAGATTCTTAGAAGCTCGACCTGAGCCAGTGAAGCCCGATCAGTCGATTACAGTATGTCACTGACTCCTGTCATCAGCTGGAATCAACAGAACATGCAGCTCTGAGTTCGTGTTTTTGTTGTTTTTTAACATAATAATCGATCGCCAATGCAACAATGACAAACCACAGTTAGTAATATTTTAATTTGTTGATTTGATGTCCTCTTAAGCTTCATAAAACATTCAAAAGTCATTAGTTTTCCGGGAATAAAAAAAAAACAATGATCATATCTATATGTGCTAATGCTTAAAATAAGTGAAACATGTGCAAATCTTGTCATTGTGGTGGACCTCCACTCTTCATTTATTTCCAATAGGCACAGCTTTCTCTGATCACTGCTCAGCGTTGCTCCGGTTGCAGACTTCTTATCAAACTCTGTCACTCTGATGAGAGTCTGATATCACTGCTGCTGATTATGCATGCAGTAAATTTACAGATTGAAGGATCTGCTATTATTGTTTTTTCTTCTTCCTTCTTTTAAAACCACATTCAGATGATTATTTTACATTAACATTCTCTTCTGTGGTGAGTCAAACAGGAATGTATGACACAAGCAATGCAAATGTGATACAGTATTGTTATGAATACTAACATAGAACCTCTCATTATAATTTAATATCAGGGTTACTTTTGAAAATGTATATATGCACAGTTTAAAATATGCATTGTTTTACAAATAAGTAATAACAAAAAGGCCTCTGCATGTCCATATGCCCTAACTTTTTATTGTTCTGTGTTGACAGGTTAGCTGTCTTTATACTAAGAGCTTCCCAAACATTGGCCAGTGATGGTCAGTTCCCAATATTTTGCCACATTCTCAA
>NW_007578324.1:248988-262157 GCF_000690725.1 Stegastes partitus
AGAGGTCAGTAAGCCTGGATAGACAGCAATAAACTCTGGGCTTCTCTTATCCTCTGACATTTCTTCTAATTGCTAAACTAATAGCATTACCAGCCAAATAAGCAAGCAAACTATGAACGGCTAGCATGATAACGCTAATACACTGATACACTGATACTGCCTCACAGAGCTTCTAGCATGGCTGTAGCTCACGCAAAAAACAGATTCATGAGGGAAGCCACTAGGACACCTGTGACACCTCTGAGGAACTTAGAAGTTCCAGCAGCTGACATGAGAGAGATGAGGCCTCCAACAACTGCTGCTTTTTCTTCACCAGTCAAAGCTTCATGGAAGAGCGGCAAGAGAAAGCCACAGCTGGAGAAATCTCCTGAGTTCACCAGAAGACATGTCAGAGATTCTGAAGTCAACTGGAAGAAGGTTCTTTGGTCTAAGCAGACCAAAATTGAGCTTCTTGTCTATCAGATTAGACGCTGTGTGGGAGACACCAAACACTGCACATCATCAGAAGCACCACCATCCCCACTGTGAAGCACGGCGGTGGCAGCATCATGGTGTGGGGATGTTTAATGGAAGCAGACCCCGGAGGGATTCCAAAGGCAAAGGGTAAAATCAATGCAGCAAAGTATAAGGACATCCTGGAGAACAACCTGATGCAATCTGCATTTGTTTTCCTGATAGATTATGACCCAAAGCCAAAGATGCACAGAAATAGTTTCACGGCAACGAGGTGAAGATTCTGGAGCGACCAGTTCAGACCTCAGTCCAGCTGAGAATTGGGTCTGGACTTGAACAGAGATGTTCATTCACATTCCCTTTGCAGCCTCACAGAGCAGCTTTGCAAAGAAGGATGAAGAAAAAATGCAGCGTCCAGTTGTGTCAGGCTGGTTGAGACCGATCCACACGAAAGTGCATCTAAACATCGACTTGAAGGGGATGAATACTTATTTGAATTCTATATTTTTAAATAATAACAGCGCTTTGTAGAAATCTACTTTGGCATTAAAGAGTCTTTTTTTGTACATTCTTGTCAAAAAAGCCAAACTAACTTCACCATGATTCAATGTTCTTGATATTTATACAGATGCTGTGGTTGGTGTGGCGGTATACGGTCAGTGAAGTCTGCAGAAGCCTCTAACCTGCTGGAATGAGGTCAGACGTGTGGTTTATATAATGCACTGTACAGATACAGTATATTGTATGTCCTGTACAGGTACGGAGTGTGTGCGCTGCTGTCAACCTGCAGGGACTCGACAGAGGAGTTAGGAAATGCTGGGAGTGTGGTTACAACAATCTGAGTGTGTTTGCAGAGATTATGTAATTGCAAGAGACTTTTTAAAAAAATTTCTGAGCTCTTCTGAAAAGGGAAAGTCTTTGACATTGATGCACCGTAACTGGACATAAATTAATAAACGAAATACTCAAGAATTCAAGTTTCACGCTGCAGGTCTTCTGCTCATTTTAATGTGCTGATGTGTTGGTAACGTGAACCTTATCCCCACCTCCACATTTCTCCATTCGTCCATGATGAACTCAAAAAATATAGAATAAACTGTTTTATGCTCAGTCATACTAAATAAAGGCACTGCGTCAGTTCTGATCCTCTGATCCAGATGAAATGCTCCTTGCACATTGATGCAAAATGTGGTCCTGAAATGTCCCGTATTATTTGCACTTTGGGGATTTTTTTAATGCTAATAATCCAGAAATTCAGGGATAAATGCGCAGGTGCAGCTACATGCTGCTCTATTGTGCTCTGTGCAATAAACTTTGGTCCGATCGTAGAAAGGTTCTATCAGTGAAGTGCGATCTATCTGTCAGCTCGCGATAAAGACGAAGAACAATGTGGCTTTGAGCGAACCTGCTGGTTTATGGCTCGGCGATGCCCTGTGCATGACTTCATTGTGTCTGGACTTTCAGCTAATGTTTGCTCAACCAGATTGACTAACAGGTCAGTAAACTGCAGGAGGACGCGTTGCACACTGTTGCATGCAGCTGACTTTGCTGCAGGTTAATTCTCTTAAAATCTTCATTCATCTTGTTAAACCAAAAGCAGGGCGGCGTGTTGATCACGTTGACCAATGCATAGTCAAGAAGCACTCGATCTGACACATAGTAGACCACAGGAGACTATCTAAGTATAGCAGGGGTTAAATCATGGTTTTGTGCAATGATTTATGCACATTTTTAAGTGCACCACACTCATAAACGCTGACTAACGGCCATTTAATTTGCATTGGCGTAAGTGAAATGCCATAAAATGTCTTAGAACAATCTTTCTGTGAAACTGTTCCTCCGCCTGCTTATGATCTTATCAGAACAGCAGCTTTGACAACTTGTGGAGAATCAGAAAAACGACATGAGCGGATAAAAAAAGTGCGGCTTTACTGAATTCAGAACTTCCTCCTTTGACAGACACGCCTGTGGAAATCCACCGTCCACCGACACACGAACACATTTCCACGTCCGTCGCAATCGGCAGTTGGTGGCATCTGCAAAAAAACCTGTTTGTGTCCAATTAGCTTCATTTGATAAACCCCTCGAAACTCATCTCTGTGCATCCAAACTTCACATTTAGACGTTTTTAAAAAAATCCCTTCCTGCCTTTAAACAGCTTCTGTGTAACTCTACACCTGAGCTATGAAGTCCTCTTTCTCCTCCTAAAGAAATCCAACCATGCATGCTTGAATTCTTGAGAAGAAAGATGCAGGAAGTCCCACCCCACGAAGCGACATGATTGGCTCTTTGGGTTTGTGACACGTGAAACCCTGGAAGTCTGAATCCCGGGTTTCTAGACGGTCATCAGTACAACGCAGTCTCAAGGCAAAAACGCTCAGCCGTGGTGTTGACGGCTTATTGCGCTCATGACGTGTCTTCAGCTGCATGAAACACTGGACTTCTGCAAAGCGGCTCTTTAAAATACGAATGCATCCTTGAAAAGTGAACTCTAACGTGATCTAAACTTTATGTAAATAGGGCCACACTGAGGCGACTGTTTTTAACAGCAAAAAAGGTAAATCGAAAGAAAACAACAAAAACATGCAACACAGCAGTAAACGTGATCAGAGCTGTTAATATAGAAAACCTTACAGCAGTGTTTGTTGGAAACACTTCTGTTTGACTTAATGTGTACTTTTTGCTTTTATTTCTCATTGCTACGCCAGGTAGAGTCACTGATCAACTGCCTAATGTTTTAGGGAAAAAGATAAAATAGTTTGATATTAAAATAGAGTTTTGTCTGAAACAGAGCCTTCTGGTTCTCTGGTCAGAGATTCTTAAGGAAGAAAACTGAGGAAACTTGAATTTTTGTATTAGTTAAAACAACAGAATTAAGCTCAGTCAAGGTTGAGACACTTAGAAAAATAAAACTTGTGTTATGAAATTCTAACGTCACCAGATTGCCGAATGGTGATGTAAAATTCAAATACACTATTGTGCATTGTCGGCTGACGAATAAATTTGGATCCATTTATGTCCTTCTAACAAAGATCTTTTCATATTTTCCATTATCCTTCACTCTGTTTTTAAAGACGGACGTAACCCGGCTGGAATATTTTGCTCATTAGCATAAAGGCACAAAGTGCAATATACCGCCCGGTACATGGTGTACACGTATGACAGGATAAACATGGAAAACCTGGAAAAAGGGCAGGGCTACGGAGAATCCATAAGCCCACAGATTACACAGCGATAGCTGCTCTGGTCCCTGTCAGTCCTGCCCGACGGAAAAATGTGCAGCACTGATAATTATTCCACTGAAAAGTTGTATTTTAAGGGTGAAATGTCTTTTTTCTGATCCTATTAAAACCCTGGTGATCATGTTTTGTCAGTATAATAAAGTTTTATTTGATTTAAAAACAGAATTACCTCACGTCTTGTGGGGTTATTCTGAGTTACCTCTTAATTAGATTAATCTATGTTTACTGAAGGTGAACAGAGTCAGTAGTTTCTAATAATAAGTGTTTAATGCTTAACCAAGTGTTTAGGGTGCAGACTACACGGGCCTCACATGCAGCGAGTCCTCGGTTCAATTCCCGCCCGGCCAGACGACTCGCTGCTCGTCACTCCCTCCATCAAACAGAGACTCAACACGCCCAAAAAGTAAGAAAAGCAGCCAGTGTGTGACTGATGTAATCGCTTCTGACAATCTAGTGTAAAGCAGCAGCATTCAGGGCTTATTAGGGAAACCGCTCAGGACAACAGTTGGGAAATGAGATTAAAAGGTCCACAGAGAGGCACTGATCACACAAAGAGATGCACACAGCTGATAGGATCCCAACTTGTGTGTCTCTTTTTAAACTGTCACGTTATCACGCAGTCTAATCACCGTCAGGAGGCCACGTTTTAACAACGGGAAATAAGTAATTAGAGTACTTGGACTGGGTGGATTAAACCGTCGACCTTTACGATTGATTTGGCAACAGCCCCTACAGCTGCCGGGTTTCCTCACATGTCTTTGCAGGTCACTGAGTTCACTTCACTGTCATTCACTTCTTTGGTAACAACGACACCGAAACCGTTCTGATCGTCTTCAGTGGCCTGGTTTGTCTTCCCTGCCTTCTCCATCTCAATGCATTTCTTCTTCTTCTGATTATACTTTTCAGCACAGACTTTAACCAGCTGACTGAAAAAGAGGAGAACAAACAGAACAGCTATTTATAAAGTCCCTGGTGAAGAACCGCAGAACAGGTTAGCTGCAGCGACGACATGGTAGCAACAAAAAGACACCAGGAGGAAAAGGGTTTGTTCACAGGACAAGAAGGAGGTGTTTAGGTCACACAGTCTGACATGATTCAGCCGTCATATCGCTGAATGAATTTATAAATGCAACCTGCTGGTGAATGAGGCTGTTCCTGGAGTTATGCAATGAAGCCTCGACTACATAACGACAGATAGAGCAGACAGCACAGTGGTAGCTCAATGCCAGAAGTGCATACAGCGTAAAAACTACAATCTGGAAATAGGTTTCTAACAATTTCTACTGTAAAAAAAATAAATAATAATAATACAGACCTGGAACTGCAAAACTTCCATCCATCCATCGTCCATCCATCATCCATGCATCCATCCATCCGTACGTCCATCCATCGTCCATCCATCATCCATGCATCCATCCATCCGTACGTCCATCCATGCATCCGTCCGTCCGTCCATCCATCATCTATCTATCTATCTATCTATCTATCTATTTATCTGCGGGTTAAATTTACATGCATTTAAATTCGATACAGAAGCATCTACCCTCTGAAAACAGGGACAACATAAACAAGAATAGCCTGATTGTGGAGAACAGAGCTGTGGTCCTACAGCAGGTTATCTGCTCTGAGTGCTGCTGCTGTGACTGAGGAGGCTCACAGGGAGTCTTCAGGTGATTTCTTGACTTGCTTACTCACTGAATGATAAATTCTAAATTCATTTGTCGTGCGGCTGCTGCGGTACGTACCGAGTGTGTTTGCGTTCCTGGCCGTATCATAACTTCCTTGATAGTCCAATATCACTGAGAACGGGCAAATACATTGATCTGGTCTGAATGCTGCGCAACTGCAGCGGGTGTTTGAAGGGTGAATCTCAGACTGTCAGGAGTAAGGACTCTGTACAGAACACAGGCATTTAGAGCAGCATGGGGATTAAATCTAGAATAGGCACAAATCATCTACAGTCATCCTCAGATGTGTTCATAGCCTCCCATTAAAGAAGGAAAAACACAGCTGTCAGGGAAATAAGCTGACAAAAGTAACAATAAATAAAACTTTAATGAACATCGTGACGTTGCTTTTCAATTGTGGTTCAACAGAAATATAAAAAAACAAAGAAAACAAAAAGCAAACCAGCATGATGGGACCCGTGAACAAATAGTTTGACCCTCTGAGCCAATCAAAGGTGTTTTCTGTTGCTCTCAGTCAGACTTCTGCACCTGCTGACTTCAGCAAAGTGCTCTCATTTGTCAGTTTTGCTTGTTTTTTTAAATTATTCTTTTCAACCACAATTCAAAAGCAATGTCTCATTTCAATAAATTATAATTTAGCAAATTTTTATTTATTATTACTTTATTCAGTTTCTAGTTATTCGAGTGACTGTTGTGAATTTTGCCTTTTCTTTAATGGAAGAGGGATGAATGCATTTGACAGTATGAAGCTGTGACAGCTTAATGTCTAAAGTGCTAAAGAAATGCAAAGTGCTCCGAGGCTCGAGCCCCCTTTGGACTCTTTCTGTGTACATGTCTGTCAATGCAAACACTGTCAGTATCTAACAAACTTTAAAAAAAAAAGACCTGATTGGAATATATTGCAACAGATCATTACACAACGTTCACATGTAGTTATGTGATCAATGTGCAGAAAAAAAAGAAATGTGTGTTCTCTGCATGGTGACATTAAAACTAAAAATTAAATCTCACAAGAGCTCATCCGAGGTTATCGTTTTTTTTATTTATTCATTGCATGTGCTCCACCTGTCACACACTGAACTGCACTTCCAATTCAAACAGCAAATCAAGCTCTGCAACAACCTTTGAATGTTTGTAGAACAAAGTTCATTATTTATCCTAAATCAAAGTTTGGCAAATATTTTCTGTGTTTTCATTCTGAGCCGTGGAGCCACAACAACAAGCGTCTACGTCTCTGTCAAGCCGCTGCGCCGTGAGTACTCAGACTACCATTCTTTTTAAAGCCTTTGCAGCATTCTCATTTAAAAACGCTGGTTATCGTCCGAGCGCGTGCAGCGTTGGGTTCAGTAAATGTGCTTCTGTGATGGTACCTGTACGGCCAACCAGCACTAAAGGACTAATGCAGCATTTACATCACAGAAGAAACGTTACTGAAAGGTGTTGGTTTGTTTCTCAGTCAGTATTATCAACGGACAAAGCAGCTGATAAGTTTATCGTCTTCTTCACATCTGGAAGGACTTTGTGTTGCGAGCATGCTCTGATCACTCACTGTTCACTAATGAGTGTCCATCTGTGACCTAATTCAGACCGCAGAAGTTCAAGAATGTTGACTCCTGCCTTAAACGTATCCCCGTGTAACATCCCGTCAGCTCTGTTTTAAGATCCGGTGAAATATTTTACTCTGATCTGGAGGTCAAACCCTTTATCTCGTGAATGTTCACGACGGATTGCAGCAAATCGCAAGAAATAGAGTCATTCTGTGTAAATCAGAGAAAGAGCAGCACGAGAAACCGCCCTGGACGTGACTGCAAAGAGTCAAATCGCTGCTGCTCTTCATGATTTATATCAGAAGCAGGGAAGCGTAATAAAACCAGATCATTTGATAAGACGTTCTCTCATCAGTTATCGCGTCCCATCCACAATCCTACATCCGCTCCCATAAAGTGCATCTTCAACGCAGGCAGAAGAAGAAGTTTTTGACACAATTGATCAGTTTTGTAAGCCTGTTCCTTGATCTATAAGTATCTTTGCAAACCTTTTGCCTTTGTCCCTCCACACAGGAGGGTGGGGTGGACTTTGAGCGTTCAAAGCTCCGTCTGTGCCTCCCAGTCCCCCGACTGAGCCCAGCTGAGGGTATAAAAGCCTCAAGCTGAGGCTGCGAAATCAGTCTCGCCTGAGTACTCGCCAACCCCAAGGAAGAGAGCTTCAACGAACCCATCATGGGGGACTCAAAGCTCTGCCTTTTGCTGCTCCTCAGCACATCCGCCTTGACTTGTGAGTAGTCCTTAAAATGTCTGCTATCAAAAAAAATAAATCATGTTAACGCTGATTGAAAGCTAGAACGGCATTTGAGGAGTTTGATTTCATCTGTTTCACTCCACATTATGTAAAAAGAAATGTGGGATGGAAGTTTTTCCTTTTTCATTTGCAGAATAATTTATTTATTTGAAAATACACAAAAATATTAATAAAATTCAAATACTCTGTGACCAAGTCTAATGTAAAACAACAACAAAAAGTGTACAAATACTCCTAAAGTTCATATTTCTGTTTTTTTAAAGAGAGAAGATTTTTGACACAAATAAATTGCTAAAATTTATTTGCAAATTTATTGTAATTTCACAGATATTTCCTGTCTATCTAATAGATGACCTCTTCTATCTAGTTCACTGTTTCACTGCAAATTTTGTTCTGAATTTCTGCATGTTGCTTTTAGTTGAAAGCAAAAATACAGACACTACAAAAAGAAGGAATTCAATTTGTCCATT
The DNA here is from genome assembly GCF_000690725.1 of Stegastes partitus. Taxonomy (NCBI): domain Eukaryota; kingdom Metazoa; phylum Chordata; class Actinopteri; family Pomacentridae; genus Stegastes; species Stegastes partitus. The sequence continues at coordinate 257,140 of NW_007578324.1, forward strand.
TTTATTTATAACTTGTTTTTCTCCACTAAAATAAACAAAAAACCCACAAAATTATTAATAAAATTGCAAAAATATAAAATACAAATTAAAAACATTTAACCCCAAAATGTATATTTAAAAAAAAAATAATAATAATAATTTTTTTGGCACTTAAAAAAAATGCAATCGCCAGCTTATAGTAATTTTATAAATAGTTTCTATCTAATACATGAAACTGCCTGTTTTCTGTTTTTTAATTCAATTCAATCCAATTCAATTTTATTTGTATAGCGCATATTTACAACAGCAAGTCATCTCATAGCGCTTCATGGTGAAAAAAGACAATATTGCTTCACTTCAGGCACATATGGTCTCAGCAGGGATGGAAGAGCAGAAAGTAATTCAGAGTGATTAAACTCTGAGGATCATATTGAAGGCCTGTACTGCATATTGCTTGTAGTTAAATGCTAAAATTGTACAGTGCTTTAAAAAAAAAAGAGAGAAGTTGTTTTTTTTGGCTGTTTGTTTTTTTGGGTTATTTCTGAAATACACAAAAAAATATCAATATATTTGCAAGATAGCCCCTGATGATGTCTAATAAAGCAATTTAAAATCACAATAATAACTGTAAATAACTAATTTTCCATTTATTTATAAAGGAAGTCTTTTGGCACAAACTGTTAAAATTCATGTGCAAATTAATCCTAACTTTACACAAACGTCCCTCCTATAAAACTGTCAGTCCATCGTCCAGCTGCACCAGTGCTAGCCCGCTGTGTCCCTGCAAATCCTGTAAACTGTACTGAATTTCTTTAAAGGTGTAACATAATAAAACCTAAAGCATGTCTGAATTTATCAGAAGTGAAACGCTATCCTGTTATCTGTGGAGCCGTGCTACGATAAGAATGATCCTCCAGCGCTGAGGGACGAGTGTAGTTAAAGTATTTTTTTATGTTATTTTTGACTTGCATCACATTTACTAAAACCTAAATGATATGTTTCTGTCTGAACAGTTGCCCAAGATGATGATCAGTCGACCTGCCTGCGTAAGTTACTGCTTCTGTGCTCATCAAGAAGTTTAAGTTCAGTGTTTACACCCAGTCTGTACATTTACAATCATTTCATGGGACTGATTGAAAGTTTCCTCTCGTCTCTCTCCTCTAGTGGCCAAACGGTACAAGACCCTGCACAAGTACGAATACCAATACGAAGCCGAATCTCTGAATTCTATCAACGGAGCCTCACCGCTCCAGAACGGACCCAAGGCTTCTTGCAAGGTACGAGAAAACATATGTTTAAAAAAAACAAACTGTGATGCTCATGTTTTACAGTGATCATGAGACTCTCTTTGCTTCTCATGTATCTGAGAGAGTAAAAGAAAGACATTTACCTTCTATCCCAGGTTGAAATCGAAGTGCCTCAGACGTGTAGCTTCATCATCCGCACCACCGGCTGCCAGCTGAACGAGGTGGTGGACGTGAGCGCAGAGGGTAACCCTGTGTTCGCTCCCGCACCCAGCTCCGACGCCTTTGCTGCTGAGATGGAAAGGTACGTTAGGCCTTCAGAATCACTTCAAATGCTGACATTTGTGGTGAGTCTGCACTGAAAACTAATCAAAACACACGTTTTCTTCCAGATATCCCCTGAAGGTCGTGATCGAGGGCGTGTACGATGTGAAGCTGTACCCCGAGGATGGCGAGACAACGACCATCCTGAACTTTAAGAGGGGTATCATGTCCGCCCTGGCTGTGCCTCTGCTGGAGGAAGAAAAGAACAAGAGAATGGTACGATGGTTTACCTTCAAATCAAACATTACACCACAAACTTATGAAGCACATCACAAACATGTAATTATTCCCACTAATGAGCTTTAAAATCTTCATTTTAGCCCACTATCCACGGCAAGTGCAAGACCTACTACACCATCAACGCCAGAGAGGATATCGCAACCGACATCAGCCTGGAGAGGGATCTGTCCAGATGCGACAGGTTCAGCCCAATCAGAGATCACACCAGCCCTCTGGCCCTCATCTCTGGCATGGTAAGGCGCTCCAAAGACACGGTGTGAAGTGAAAGTTTAGGACAAGTCAGGGGAGCTTTAGTTACGTCTGCTGTGTCATAAAGCACTTAATGTTTGGACCAAGCTGGAGCTACAGTTATAAAGAAACAGCTGGATAACTTTCAGCTGGAATAACGACAGGAATGTTCCCACAACGTTAGCTCACGTTAGCTGCAAGTTCTAATACTGTTTTAATCTAATGCGGAAGAAACGTTTTAAGGATGTTCAACATTTCAAATAAAGCTCCTACGGGGTTAAAAGTTAGGACATAATGTTTCAGCTGGAACTTTCAGAGAATGTTTGGAGGATGTTGTCACGGTTGACAGCTCGTGTTATGTACATGACAAGAAATATAAAAGAAATGGGATCTTGAGAGGGCTGCAAGGTGGTTCGGTGGTCCCGGTGAGGACACCCGGGATCTTTCTGCGTGGAATCTCCATGTTCTCCCCGTGCAGCGTGGGTTCTCTCCGGGTTCTTCCTCCCACAAGGTCCAGAAACATGCTGAGGTTAACTGGTGATTTTAAATTGTCCGCAGGTGTGAATGTGCTTGGTTGTCTGGTTGCCTTCGCCCTGAGTCAGCTGGGATAGACCCCGACCCCCCATGCGACCCTAGTGAGGATTAAGCGGTGTGTAGATGATGGACGGATCTTTTGTTACATGCTGACAAAAGATGTTCTCAAAGCGAGATCTAGCGAATCTTCTCAGAAACCTTAATGGAACTTTATTCTGCCACTTAAGAAGGACTTTACGAGAACTTTCTGGGAGCAAAACTTTCCCAAAATGTCTTCTGAACAAAAACTATCTAGCTGGGGAAGCAGTGTTTTAAAGAAGCAGATGAAGGGAACAGCTACAGAAAAAACAACTCTACATGAAAAATGTTCCTAAATAGTTCAAAACAATCCAGAATGCTAACATCATCATCCGTCTCCTTTCAGCACTATCCTCTTGCTCAGCTGGTCAGAAGCTCCCAAACCTGCAACTACAAGTTTGACAACGAGAAAAAACACATGACCTCTGGCTCCTGCACTGAGAACCACATCCTCATCCCCTTCTCACACAAGTAAGTCACACCTTGGACTAGACTCTATGAAAGACTCGGTCCTGTAAGTGTACGCACTGATATGTGTTGTCCAAATGATTTACATGATTCTAAACATGAGTTCTATCCTCCTACAGGGGGCAGTATGGAGTTACCAACGTTGGAAAGCAGGAACTGACTCTGGTTCAGGTTGTTCCCCACAACGACAGAGTCTTCGACCGCAGTAAGCCCTTTGTTCAGGCTGCATGTCTCTGGTTGGAGTTTCCACATCAAGTTATCACTGACTTCTAATAACTTTGCTGCTTGTGTGTTGCAGGTGACATCATGAAGGAGCTTCACATGGATGCTGTTGAGGACAGGAGCGTTGTCCAGGATAAAGACGCTGCTCTGAATCTCCTGAGAGAACTGGCCACTCTGCCCGAGACCGACGGCGACAGGAGGGCCCAACTCTTCCAAAAGCTGGTCTCCATGGTCCGGGGAATGAAGACCCAGACCCTGACTCCTGCCATTCCCGAGGCTCTTGAAGTGTCCCGCGTCCTGACCTACCAGGTTCTGGCTCAGTGTGGAACCCCCGAGTGCAGCAGCGCCATCATGCAGATCCTGAGGACCTTCGACAGCGCCTCCCTCGAGGTCGACGCTGCGGTTTTCGCCATGGGAATCATGTCCAATCCCTCTGCCCTCCTGATCAATGACTTGCTGCAGATGGCCAAATACAAGACCAGCAAACCCATCATGTACGCCCTGAGCAACGTTGTCAAGAGGTAAGTTAACCAGATTCCATTCTAGGTAGATTTTCTCAATGATTTTGGAGTGTGGAGGGTGTAAAATAAGCTACACAGGCTTTATTTTAAGCTTTTTTTCTCTCTCTCTCGCTAACAGGTTTTACAAACTGGAAGGAAAACTGATCCCTGAGATTTTCTCTGTTGCTGAGTTCATGGCTGCCCAGCTGGGCGACTGCACTGGAGACAAGGACGAGACCTTCATGAAGCTCAGGGTAGGCACTCCAACATTTCACCCACAGGACAGTCACAGAATGAAAACGAGAGAGTTTTTGTTCTGCAACCTAGATCTACCCCCAGTAGAGTCTGTGCAGTATCAGCATTCTTAACAGCCATATTTACTATTCATGAAAGAATCTCTGAAATGTCATTATTTTCCACATTCAGAGGAATCTGTGCAATATTTGTGTTTCTACATGTGGAAGAATCTGTACAATACCAACAGTACTGATGAGTTTTTCTTGTTTAGCTTTTAATTTTTCTTTACATCTTTCATCTCCTTTGCTGTGGTAACGCTGCACATTTCCCTGCTGGGACAATAATTCAAGCCTGTCTTACCGTAAATCTGGGCTTGGCATGAAGTTGTCTAGCACTTTATTCCCTAAAAGTTGTTAATACCTCAAACTGCTTTTGGCTTTGGCAGCAACAAGTACTTAGAAGGAATATGCTCTCGCTCCTAAATATCAGAACGGTGTGATTGTGACTCAGCATTTGGTGGTTATTTAGCCTAAATAGTAACTTTGCATTTGCTTTTTTTCATTTGTATATTTTACAAATTGACATAAACGGTGCTTTCAGTGTACAGAGCCCTACAGTGCAACCTAAAGCAACAGAAGCAAATGGCAGAAATTATCTTTAAAAAAACAGAAAGCATGATATATATTTGAAGGACGGACTGTCAAAACAAAACATCAAACGTCATTTGATGACCACCCAAAGCATGTTGGAGTTTCGATTCTGCAGAATGAGGAGGATGATGCCTTCTTTTCTTTTTATCTTAGGTGATTGGAAACATGGCTTCAGCTGTGATCCCTGCTGGTCCTGCACTCAGAGGCTCTGTGATGCAGTGTGTGAACCAACCTGCAGCTTCTCCAGCTGTGCAGCAGGCTGCCATCCAGGTGTTCAGGCTGACCCCCGTCCCTGCGGAGGCAAGTCAAACAAT